>NC_056447.1:57417467-57487467 GCF_018296145.1 Oncorhynchus tshawytscha | reverse complement strand
GTAACCAGCAGTCAGGCCATTTCATCCAATACTTTGATTCTGTGACAAAATGGAGCTTGTTAAACTACACTTTGAACAGTAAATGGTGATTGAGCATCATTAATTATTCATTTCCAGTTATTAATCGTCAAACCAGCTATTTTTAACATGCCATTATAGCATGAACCTGATACATACAATTATTCGTAACTTGGAGATCTTGCTTCAATGTTTTCTAACAGAGCAGCTATCTATGAACCTGTAAGGCCAGTTTCCCGGACCCAGATGTAGACTACTCCTCTCCTGGACTAGGCTTTATCAATTCAATTCAATTCAAGGGCTTTATTGGCATGGGAAACATGTGTTAACTTTGCCAAAGCAAGTGAGGTAGATAATATATAAAGTGAATATATAAAGTGAAAAACAACAAAAATTAACAGTAAACATTACACATACAGAAGTTTCAAAACAGTAAAGACATTACAAATGTCATATTATATATATATACAGTGTTTTGACAATGTACAAATGGTTAAAGGACACAAGATCAAATAAATAAGCATAAATATGGGTTGTATTTACAATGGTGTTTGTTCTTCACTGGTTGCCCTTTTCTCGTGGCAACAGGTCACAAATCTTGCTGCTGTGACGTCACACTGTGGTATTTCAACCAGTAGATATGGGAGTTTATCAAAATTGTATTTGTTTTCGAATTCTTTGTGGATCTGTGTAATCTGAGGGAAATATGTATCTCTAATATGGTCATACATTGGGCAGGAGGTTAGGAAGTGCAGCTCAGTTTCCACCTCATTTTGTGGGCAGTGAGCACATAGCCTGTCTTCTCTTGAGAGCCATGTCTGCCTACGGCGGCCTTTCTCAATAGCATCTTTATCTTTATCTATGTCCGGGAAACTGGCCCTTAGCGTCTAGAGAAATGTTCTGTAGTCTTCCCTCCCTCTGGACAGAGCAGGTTTTCCTTTTAAACACTCAGCGTCTCCTGTTTGGAGAAAGACTGGAGAAAGATACATATCGTGTTTAATTTGACATATTACATTTCATTTAATGTAACCTTTATTTAACAAGGAAGGGCTCATTGAGATTTGAAATCTCTTTTTTCAAGAGCGCCCTGGCCAAGATAGGCAGCACCAAGTCATTACACAATTACAGACAGACAACTTGAACAACTACAGGTAATTAAAAACATTGACAAGTCAGGAAATCAGTCTCAAGATCATTCATCAGTGATTTAAAAACACCAATCGGGACAAGTTCTTCCAGTTTAAAAGTATTTTGTAAGGTGTTCCAGGACGATGGCGCAGAGGACATAAAATCCCTTTTACCAAATTCAGTTCGGACATTTTGAAACAGTTAACAGGATAAAGTCCTGCGAACGAAGAGAGTACCCACCACATTTTTACGTCTGTCACTAGCTTTTAGCTTTAAGCACCAGCTGTCAGAGCAGCTCACAGATCATTGCACCTGTACATAGCCCATCTGTAAATAGCCCATCCAATCTACCTCATCCTCATACTGTATTTATTTATTTATTTTGCTCCTTTGCACCCCAGTATCTCTACTTGCACATTCATCTTCTGCACATCTACCATTCCAGTGTTTAATTGATATATTGTAATTACTTCACCACTACGGCCTATTTATTGCCTTACCTCATTTATCCTACCTCATTTGCACTCACTGTATATAGATTATTGACGATGTTTTGTTTATTCCATGTGTAACTCTGTGTTGTTGTGTCTGTGTTGCAAATGAGAACTTCTTCTCAACTAGCCTACCTGGTTAAATAAAGGTTAAATTAATTAATTAAATAATTTCTGAACAATAAAAAGTTAAATAAAAAGGTAGTAGACCCAAAATGGCTTTGTAAATAAAAGTATACCAATGACTGAGCCTACGAGTGACTAGAGAAGGCCAGCCAACCCTGGTATACAAAGTCCAGTGGTGTGTAAAGGTTTTGCAGTTTAAAATAAATCTCAAAGTGCCATGGTAAAGGGTGTCAATTGATCTCAAACACTGAGCGGAAGCATTCATATATAAACTATCCCCATAGTCTAGTAAAGGCATAAATGTAGCTGATACTAGCCTCCTTCTGGCTTCAAAAGAAAAACAGGCCTTATTCCTAAAATAAAATCCCAACTTCAGCGTCAATTTCAACACAATACAACAACACAATACAATACAACAACACAATACAACAACACAATACAACAATACAATACAACAATACAATACAACAACACAATACAATACAACAATACAATACAACAACACAATACAATACAACAACACAATACAACAACACAATACAACAACACAATACAACAACACAATACAACAACACAATACAACAACACAATACAACAACACAATACAACAACACAATACAATACAACAACACAATACAACAACACAATACAACAATACAATACAACAACACAATACAACAACACAATACAACAACACAATACAAACAACACAACACAACAACAACACAATACAACAACACAATACAACAATACAATACAACAATACAATACAACAACACAACACAATACAACAACACAATACAACAACAACAACAACAACAACAACAATACAATACAACAATACAATACAACACAACACAATACAACAACACAATACAACAACACAATACAACAACACAATACAACAACACAATACACAACACAAACAATACAATACAACAACAACAACACAATACAACAACACAATACATACAACAACAATACAATACAACAACAACAATACAATACAACAACACAATACAACAACACAATACAACAACACAACAACAATACAACAACACAATACAACAAACAATACAACAATACAATACAACAACAATACAACAACAACACAACACAATACAACACAATACAACAACACAATACAACAACACAATACAACAACACAATACAACAACACAACAAACACAATACAACAATACAATACAACAATACAATACAACAATACAATACAACAATACAATACAACAACACAACAACAATACAATACAACAACAACACAATACAAATACAACAACAATAACAATACAACAATACAACACAACAACAACACAATACAACAATACAATACAACACAACACAACAAACAACAACAATACAACAACACAATACAACAACACAACACAACAACAACACAATACAACAAACAACAACACAACACAATACAACAATACAACAACACAATACAATACAATACAACAACACAATACAACAATACAATACAACAATACAACAACAAACACAATACAAACAACACAATACAACAAACAATACAATACAACAACACAATACAACAACACAATACAACAATACAATACAACACAACAATACAATACAACAATACAACACAACAACACAATACAACAAACAAACAACAACACAATACAACAACACAATACAACAAACAACACAATACAACAACACAACACAATACACAACACAACACAATACAACACAACACAATACAACAATACAATACAATACAATACAACAAACACAACAACACAATACAACAACACAATACAACAACACAACAACACAATACAACAACACAATACAACAACACAATACAACAACAACAATACAACAACAACACAATACAACAACACAATACAACAATACAATACAACAACACAATACAAACAACAATACAATACAACAACACAACACAATACAACAACACAATACAACACAATACAACAACAACAATACAATACAACAACACAATACAACAACACAATACAACAACACAATACAACAATACAATACAACAACACAACACAATACAACAACACAATACAACAACACAATACAACAACAATACAATACAACAATACAACAACACAATACAACAACACAACACAACACAATACAACAACACAACAACACAATACAACAACAACACAATACAACAACACAACACAAACAACACACACAACAACACAATACAACAACACACACAACACAACAACAATACAACAACAACAACAATACAACAACACAACACAACAACACAATACAACAAACACAACACAATACAACAACACAATACAACAACACAATACAACAACACAATACAACAACACAACACAACAACACAATACAACAACACAATACAACAATACAATACAACAACACAATACAATACAACAATACAATACAACAACACAATACAACAACACAATAACAACACAATAACAACACAATACAACAAACACAATACAACAACACAATACAACAACAACACAAACAACACAATACAACAACACAATATACAACAACACAACAATACAACAACACAACACAACAACACAATACAACAACACACAATTACAACAACACATACAACAATACAATACAACAACACAATACAATACGACAACACAATACAACAACACAACAATGCAATACAACAACACAATACAACAACACAACAATTTTATGATTGTTATTTTTTTACAGGACAATCCCCTGTGCTCCCTATGGGCATGATATCTCTGCTAGACCGTCTGGTACTGCTAATGGTAAAGGTGAGCAGGCTACAGAGGGAGTTTACCCAGAAGGGCTTTGTAAATTAACAAGGACCAATGTAGTCGTCTGCGAATAGAAAGCATGTTTCAAACCACCATTTAGTAGAAGGTGGGTGAGTGACTTGGCATTTGTAGCAAAACTCAAGGATGCATGATAAACAGAGGCCAGTATATTTAACACAGAAGAGGATGCATTTACAATAAATCAACCATAATCAATTACAGAAAGAAAAGTGTCTCGAACAAGAGTCTTTCTAGCCTCAAACAGGAACTAAGCCTTATTACGAAAACAAAAACCCAATTTCAGTATAAGCTTCCTCACAAAATTATACTTTGACTGAAAGCTTGTCATCCAACAATATACCTAGCTATTTGTAGGATGACACTTTTTCAATAGATAAGCCACCAGATGTGACAATTCTAACCTTCTCTGACAGAGTTCTAGCTCCGCTAAAGGTCATGAATTAAATTTTTTGTACATTCAAGACCAGTTTGAGAACATAAAGGGAGGCCTACAGTGACTGAAAAAAAGGCAGTCTGGAGCTCTTCAACAGCCCGATATAAATTCAACAGCCATATATTAATACTCCTTACATTAATATATGACTGTATCGTCTGCATACAGATGCACCTTGGCTGGTTACATCCCATTTCCCAAGTCTTTAATACACATTTAAGAATTGCACAGGAGCTACAATAGAACCCTGGGGCACACCTCTAGTTATCTCAAGGAAGCTAGACTTGTGATTCTCAGCATAGACAAAGTGTGTTCTGTCAGCCAATTGACAACCCCTTCACTGAGACCAATGTTACTGAGTCTGGCTAGAAACAGTTTGTGGGCAATTTAATCAAACAGGTTTTGGTGCTGTGCCCTGACCTAAAGCCAGACTGAACCCTACTCCGGATGTTGTTTTCGAGTAGGAACTTTTTTTTAGCTGAGAGTTCACAAGGGATTGAAAGACTGGCCAGGATATGGAGCTGGGAAATAGGGGGATAGTTATTTCTACGCTTCAGAGGAGAACATAATGACAATTTCCTCATTTTGGATATAGAATTGAACAAGAGGTTTAGGCTCAGCGATAATACCAGCTGCTGTCTTTAAAAGGTATGGATGATGTCTGGGCCTGCAGACTTTTTAGGGTCTATATCTTTAAGAGCATAAGAAAGGCTGAAAGCTAAAAGGGTTCCTATGAGGACCTGCATCAGAGCTGAAACAGAGCTTACTTATTATCCAAAAACTGAACCAGAGCTTACTTATTATCCAAAAACTGAACCAGCATATATGAATTGCTTGTTAAAAAAAACTACAACACCAGCTGTATCCTTCACATCATTAGAATCCATCAGTAGATGGTCAGGAAGGCCAGAGAATACATTAGAACACTGATTTGATTAGGTTCAAGAACTTGGTTGTTTAGGGTCTCTGTGACTGCTGCTGAAGTTAGTGAGGGAGATCTAGGTCTCCAACTTCAGTGATTTTTGCAATTCGTTCCAGTCATTGGCAGCAGAGAACTGGAAGGAAAGGCGGCCAAAGGAGGTGTTGGCTTTGGGGATGACCAGTGAAATATACCTGCTGGAGCGTGTGCTACGGGGGGGGTGTTGCTATGGTGACCAGTGAGCTGAGATAAGGCGGAGCTTTACCTAGCAAAGACTTATAGATGACCTGGAGCCAGTGGGTCTGGCGATGAATATGTAGCGAGGGCCAGCCGACGAGAGCATACAGGTCGCAGTGGTGGGTAGTATATGGGGCTTTGGTGACAAAACGGATGGCACTGTGATAGACTGCATCCAATTTGCTGAGTAGATTGTTGGAGGCTATTTTATAAATTACATCGCTGAAGTCAAGGATTGGTAGGATAGTCCGTTTTTACGAGGGTATGTTTGGCAGCATGAGTGAAGGAGGTTTTGATGTGAAATAGGAAGCCGATTCTAGATTAAAATTTGGATTGGAGATGCTTAATGTGAGTCTGGAAGGAGAGTTTACAGTTTAGCCAGACACCTAGGTATTTATAGTTATCCACATATTCTAAGTCAGAACCGTCCAGAGTAGTGATGCTAGTCGGGCGGGCGGGTGCAGGCAGCGATCGGTTGAAGAGCACGCATTTAGTTTTACTAGTGTTTAAGAGCAGTTGGAGGCCACGGAAGGAGTGTTGTATGGCATTGAAGCTCGTTTGGAGGTTTGTTAACACAGTGTCCAAAGAAGGGCCAGATGAATACAGAATGGTGTCGTCTGCGTAGAGGTGGATCAGAGAATCACCAGCAGCAAGAGCGACATCATTGATATACACAGAGAAAAGAGTCGTTCCGAGAATTGAACCATGTGGCACCACCATAGAGACTGCCAGAGGTCCGGACAACAGGCCCTCCGATTTGACACACTGAACTCTGTCTACGAAGTAGTTGGTGAACCAGGCAAGGCAGTCATTTGAGAAACCAAGGCTGTTGTGTCTGCCGATAAGAATACGATGATTGACAGAGTCGAAATCCTTGGCCAGGTCGATGAAGACGGCTGCACAGTACTGTCTTTTATTGACGTTAGTTATGATATCGTTTAGGATCTTGAGCGTGGCTGAGGTGCACCCGTGACCAGCTCGGAAACCGGATTGTATAGCGGAGAAGGTACGGTGGGATTCGAGAAGGTTGATGATCTGTTTGTTCACTTGGCTTTCGAAGACTTTATAATGCCAGGGCAGGATGAATATAGGTCTGTAACAGTTTGGGTCTAGAGTGTCTCCCCCTTTGAAGAGGGGGATGACCGCGGCAGCTTTCCAATCTTTAGGAATCTCAGACGATACGAAAGAGAGGTTTAACAGGCCAGTAATAGGGGTTGCAACAACGATACGAAAGAGAGGTTTAACAGGCCAGTAATTGGGGTTGCAACAACGATACGAAAGAGAGGTTTAACAGGCCAGTAATAGGGGTTGCAACAATGATACGAAAGAGAGGTTTAACAGGCCAGTAATAGGGGTTGCAACAACGATACGAAAGAGAGGTTTAACAGGCCAGTAATAGGGGTTGCAACAACGATACGAAAGAGAGGTTTAACAGGCCAGTAATAGGGGTTGCAACAACGATACGAAAGAGAGGTTTAACAGGCCAGTAATAGGGGTTGCAACAACGTAATAGGGGTTGCAACAAAAGAGAGGTTTAACAGGCCAGTAATAGGGGTTGCAACAACGATACGAAAGAGAGGTTTAACAGGCCAGTAATAGGGGTTGCAACAACGATACGAAAAGAGAGGTTTAACAGGCCAGTAATAGGGGTTGCAACAACGATACGAAAGAGAGGTTTAACAGGCCAGTAATAGGGGTTGCAACAACGATACGAAAGAGAGGTTACTTCAATAATAACAATAAATAACTCCCAGCTCTCGTTAGTCAGTTGGTTCCTCTGCTGTGGTTCTGTCTCCTCTCTCCACACACACACACACACACACACACACACACACACCAACAGTCTTCTCTCCTGCCCTCCAGTCTTCTTTGGCCTTTCTGCAGCCAACAGACTAAAGGAACTAAAGAAACAGAGGGAATTGATCCTATACTATGAAACCCATTAGTTTTATACGGCCTCATATTGTTTTTAAATGAATCTTTATGTCCATTACTTATAGTAATACCTATAATTACCAAACATATATGTCAGACATGTAGCCTACCTTCTTCAACAGACTGAAAGAAAGCAAAACAGTAAAACACCGAAACCTTCTTTTACTAAAGCTGGATACGTCACGATCAATAATTATACTGTGTTCACGATCAATAATTATACTGTGTTCCCGATCAATAATTATACTGTGTTCACGATCAATAATTATATTGTGTTCACGATCAATAATTATACTGTGTTCACGATCAATAATTATATTGTGTTCACGATCAATAATTATACTGTGTTCACGATCAATAATTATACTGTGTTCCCGATCAATAATTATACTGTGTTCACGATCAATAATTATACTGTGTTCACGATCAATAATTATACTGTGTTCACGATCAATAATTATATTGTGTTCACGATCAATAATTATACTGTGTTCACGATCAATAATTATACTGTGTTCCCGATCAATAATTATACTGTGCTCCCGATCAATAATTATACTGTGTTCACGATCAATAATTATACTGTGTTGACGATCAATAATTATACTGTGTTCACGATCAATAATTATACTGTGTTCACGATCAATAATTATACTGACTTCACAATCAATAATTATATTGTGTTCACGATCAATAATTATACTGTGTTCACGATCAATAATTATATTGTGTTCACGATCAATAATTATACTGTGTTCACGATCAATAATTATACTGTGTTCACGATCAATAATTATACTGTGTTCCCGATCAATAATTATACTGTGTTCACGATCAATAATTATACTGTGTTCCCGATCAATAATTATACTGTGTTCACGATCAATAATTATACTGTGTTCACGATCAATAATTATACTGTGTTCACGATCAATAATTATACTGTGTTCCCGATCAATAATTATACTGTGTTCACGATCAATAATTATACTGTGTTCACGATCAATAATTATACTGTGTTCACGATCAATAATTATACTGTTCTCACGATCAATAATTATACTGTGTTCACGATCAATAATTAGAAATGTATGTCCTTCACTTCAAGTTGTACATCGTTCTTTCTATATGAACACTGAAAGCTGTACTATCCTGAAACCGCTCCACCATTTTTCTGGGTGATAAAATTCTAATAGTTTGTCTAATTTCAGTTTATGTGACAAAACAAGGAAGTATAGTGTAGAGAATCACTGTACCGTATAAACAGCTGTGAAATATACACACTACTGTGGCTCGTAACACACACACACACACACACACACACACACAAACACACACATCTAATGATGAGGTGAGTCAGAACTATTACCAGACTGAGTGCATCTTTGTATTTTACATATTAAAATAAAGATCATTTTACACATTAAACTATAGATCATTTTACACATTAACCTGCAATCACTTTCTCAGTATAGGCCTATTGCATATTGTAAACTTCTGAGAGAGAGGAGAGAGGGGGAGAGAGCAAGATAGAGAGAGGGGAGAAAGGAGAGAGAGCTAGAGAAAGAGAGGGGGAGAGAGAGCGAGAGAGTTGTGGTGCCAGCGATTTTCATCACTTCTAAACTTCTAAACACTCAAGACAGACTGATAACTGTTACACTCAAGACAGACTGATGACTGTGTTACACTCAAGACAGACTGATGACTGTGTTACACTCAAGACAGACTGATGACTGTGTTACACTCAAGACAGACTGATAACTGCGTTACACTCAAGACAGACTGATGACTGTGTTTACACTCAAGACAGAATGATGACTGTGTTACACTCAAGACAGACTGATATCTGTGTTACACTCAAGACAGAATGATGACTGTGTTACACTCAATACAGACCGATAACTGTGTTACACTCAAGACAGACTGATAACTGTGTTACACTCAAGGCAGACTGATGATTGTGTCATGAAGAGGATGCTAAACTACAGGGCTGTTTCGCACAAACTGGAATAGGTTCCGGGATTCATCCGATGGGATTGAGGCGTACACCACATCAATCCCCAGCTTCATTAATAAGTGTATCGACGACATTGTCCCCACAGTGACAGTACGTACATATCCCAACCAGAAGCCATGGATTACATGCAATATCCACACTGAGGTGTAGAGCTGCCGCTTTACAGGAGCGGGACGCTAATCCAGATGCTTATAAGAAAGTTAAATCCCTTCTATGCTCACTTTGAGGCAAGCTATACTGAACCATGCATAAGATCCAGCTTTCCCAACGACTGTGTGATCACGCTCTCCGTAGCTGATGTGAGTAAGACCTTTCAACAGGTCAACATACACAAGGCCGCAGGGCCAGACGGATTACCAGAATGCATACTCAGAGCATGCGTTGACCAGCTGGCATGTTTCTTCACTTCAATCTCTCCCTGACCCAGTCTGTAATACCTGCGTGTTTCAAGCAGACCACTATAGTCTCTGTGCCCAAGAACACCAAGGTAACCTGCCTAAATGATTACAGCCCCGTAACACTCACATCTGTAGCCATGAAATGATTTGAAAGGCTGGTAATGACTCACCATCATCCCAGAAACCCTGGACCCACTCCAATTCATGTACCGCCCCAACAGATCCACAGATGACACAATCTATATTGAACTCCACACTGCCCTTTCCCACCTGGACAAAAGGAACACCTATGTGAGAATGCTGTTCGTTGACTACAGCTCTGCGTTCAACACCATAGTGCCCACAAAGCTCATCACCAAGTTGGGGACCCTGGGACTGAACACCTCCCTCTGCAACTGGATTTTGGACTTCCTGAATGGCTGCCCCCAGATGGTGAGGGTAGGCAACAACACATCAGCCATGCTGAGCCTCAACACGGGGGCCCCTCAGGGGTGCGTGCTTAGTCCCAGTGTGGTGCCAGGACAACAACCTCTCCCTCGATGTGAACAAGACAACAAAGCTGATGGTGAACTACAGGAATAGGAGTTCAGAGCACGCGCCCATTCACATCGACGGGGCTGTAGTGGAGCAGGTTGAGAGCTTTGTTCCTTGGTGTCCACATCACTAAGGACCGATCATGGTCGAAACACACCAAGACAGTTGTGAAGAGGGCACTACAAAGCCTAATCCGCCTCAGGAGGCTGAAAAGATTTGGCATGGGTCCTCAGATCCTCAAAATGTTCTCCAGCTGCACCATCGAGATCATCACCGCTGGTTGCATCACCACTTGGTATGGCAAATGCTTGGCATCCGACCACAAGGCGCTACACAGGGCTCGCTACTCAGCCTACAGTGATGGAGACAGGCAGGAATAGCTAGATGGCTCCTCCCCTCTCTCTCTGTATAGTCTCAGTGATGGAGGCAGGCAGGACTAGCTAGATGGCTCCTCCCCTCTCTCTCTGTGTAGTCTCAGTGATGGAGGCAGGCAGGACTAGCTAGATGGCTCCTCCCTCTCTCTCTGTGTAGTCTCAGTGATGGAGGCAGGCAGGACTAGCTAGATGGCTCCTCCCCCTCTCTCTCTGTAGTCTCAGTGATGGAGACAGGCAGAAATAGCTAGATGGCTCCTAGATGGCCCTCTCTCTCTGTGTAGTCTCAGTGATGGAGACAGTCAGGAATAGCTAGATGGCTCCTCCCCTCTCTCTCTGTGTAGTCTCAGTGATGGAGACAGGCAGGAATAGCTAGATGGCTCCTCCCCTCTCTCTCTGTGTAGTCTCAGTGATGGAGGCAGGCAGGACTAGCTAGATGGCTCCTCCCCTCTCTCTCTGTGTAGTCTCAGTGATGGAGGCAGGCAGGACTAGCTAGATGGCTCCTCCCCCTCTCTCTGTGTAGTCTCAGTGATGGAGGCAGGCAGGACTAGCTAGATGGCTCCTCCCTCTCTCTTTGTGTAGTCTCAGTGATGGAGGCAGGCAGGACTAGCTAGATGGCTCCTCCCCTCTCTCTCTGTGTAGCCTACAGTGATGGAGGCAGGCAGGACTAGCTAGATGGCTCCTCCCCTCTCTCTCTGTGTAGCCTACAGTGATGGAGGCAGGCAGGACTAGCTAGATGGCTCCTCCCCTCTCTCTTTGTGTAGTCTCAGTGATGGAGGCAGGCAGGACTAGCTAGATGGCTCCTCCCCTCTCTCTTTGTGTAGTCTCAGTGATGGAGGCAGGCAGGACTAGCAGTGATGGAGGCAGGCAGGACTAGATGGCTCCTCCCCTCTCTCTTTGTGTAGCCTCAGTGATGGAGACAGGCAGGACTAGCTAGATGGCTCCTCCCCTCTCTCTCTGTGTAGCCTACAGTGATGGATATTTCTTCATTATTGCTCAACTGTAATTGAAGGCAGGCAAAACAAACACACAATTATCCCAAACAGGGATTGGGGTGGGGGAGGGGGAGTGTTATAGCGGGAGAGAGATACAGAGATGGATGGAGAGAGGGGGGAGAATGAGAGGGGGATGAAGAGAGAGAGGGAGAGAGAGAAAGAGGGGAGGGAGAGAGAGAGAGCAAGAGCATGGGGGGGGAGAGAGAAGAGGGGGAGGGGAGGAAGGGGAGAGTTGGCAGGTGGTGCCACAGATTGTCATCAGGCACTTCCATTGACGTCTGTGAGCACGCTCGCCGGTGGCGGGAAACAGAACAGAGGTCAAAGGTTGCTAGCAAAAAACGTGGCTAGAGGTCAACATGTCCAGTAGGTTTGGTAGAGAGAGGCTGCTCGTCCTCTATACAGCCATTAGATACTGTAAATATACATCCGGGTGGTATAGACACAGCCAGAGACAGAGCGCTTCAGAGCAGCTACAGATAGGCAGAGGTTAGATACACGTCCAGAGACTCTTCAGAGCTGCAGACTTTACATGGAGAGAGAGAGAGCTGCTGCTGCTGCTGTTACAGCTGGCTGGGATACACAGACAGAGAGACCTCTTCAGAGCCGCTGGTGGGCAGAACACTGCTAGACTGCTAGGCAGCAGGGGTTAGCTATGGAAGGATTCTTCAGATATACCTTTACAGAGAAGACTCCAAGGTAGGGGAAACACCATAGAAATAGAATGGAATAAAACTATAGGAATAGAATGGAATAATACTATAGGAATAGAATGGAATAATACTATAGGAATAGAATGGAATAATACTATAGGAATAGAATGGAATAATACTATAGGAATAGAATGGAATAATACTATAGGAATAGAATGGAATAATACTATAGGAATAGAATGGAATAATACTATAGGAATAGAATGGAATAATACTATAGGAATAGAATGGAATAATACTATAGGAATAGAATGGAATAAAACTATAGGCTCCTCCCCTAAAATAGAATGGAATAGAATGGAATAATACTATAGGAATAGAATGGAATAATACTATAGGAATAGAATGGAATAATACTATAGGAATAGAATGGAATAATACTATAGGAATAGAATGGAATAATACTATAGGAATAGAATGGAATAATACTATAGGAATAGAATGGAATAATACTATAGGAATAGAATGGAATAATGCTATAGGAATAGAATGGAATAATACTATAGGAATAGAATGGAATAAAACTATAGGCTCCTCCCCTAAACTATAGGAATAGAATGGAATAATACTATAGGAATAGAATGGAATAAAACTATAGGCTCCTCCCCTAAACTATAGGAATAAAATGGAATAATGCTATAGGAATAGAATGGAATAATGCTATAGGAATAGAATTGAATAAAACTATAGGAATAGAATGGAATAATACTATAGGAATAGAATGGACTAGAATGGAACAAAACTATAGGAATAGAATGGAATAAAACTATAGGAATAGAATGGAATAAAACTATAGGAATAGAATGGAATAAAATGGAATAAAACTATAGGAATAGAATAGAATACAACTATAGGAATAGAATGGAATAAAACTATAGGAATAGAATGGAATAAAACTATAGGAATAGAATGGAATAATACTATAGGAATAGAATGGAATAAAACCATAGGAATAGAATGGAATAGAATGGAATAAAACTATAGGAATAGAATGGAATAAAACTATAGGAATATAATGGAATAGAACTATAGGAATAGAATGGAATAAAACTATAGGAATAGAATGGAATAAAACTATAGGAATAGAAAGGAATAGAATGGAATAAAACTATAGGAATAGAATGGAATAAACTATAGGAATAGAATGGAATAAAACTATAGGAATAGAATGGAATAAAACTATAGGAATATAATGGAATAGAACTATAGGAATAGAATGGAATAAAACTATAGGAATAGAATGGAATAGAACTATAGGAATAGAATGGAATAAATATAGGAATAGAATGGAATAATACTATAGGAATACAATGGAATAAAACTATAGGAATAGAATGGAATAAAACTATAGGAATAGAATCGAATAAAACCATAGGAATAGAATGGAATAAACTATAGGAATAGAATGGAATAATACTATAGGAATAGAATGGAATAAAACTATAGGAATAGAATGGAATAGAACTATAGGAAATAATGGAATAAAACTATAGGAATAGAATGGAATAAATATAGGAATAGAATGGAATAATACTATAGGAATACAATGGAATAAAACTATAGGAATAGAATGGAATAAAACTATAGGAATAGAATCGAATAAAACCATAGGAATAGAATGGAATAAACTATAGGAATAGAATGGAATAATACTATAGGAATAGAATGGAATAAAACTATAGGAATAGAATGGAATAAAACTATAGGAATAGAATGGAATAGAATGGAATAAAACTATAGGAATTGAATGGAATAGAATGGAATAAAACTATAGGAATAGAATGGAATAGAACTATAGGAATAGAATGGAATAGAATGGAATAAAACTATAGGAATTGAATGGAATAGAATGGAATAGAACTATAGGAATGGAATAGAATAGAACTATAGGAATAGAATGGAATAGAACTATAGGGATAGAATGGAATAAAACTCTAAGAATAGAATGGATTCTCTTAATAGAAAGTGTCTATTTCTGTGAGATAAACATGGAGGGACGTTTCAGAGCAGTTAGGGACAGGATTCCTAGGCTGGGGTAATATACATGTGGAGAGACACTTCTGGAAGTGGGATGGAGGTAACTGTTGTAGCTGTGTTATATAAGTAGCTGTGTAACTGTGTTGTCCTAGAATGATTAGAGGTTAAAAAACTAAAAAACAATGTGCACTCGTGCTTTGTGACCCTGTGTGTCCACACATAATGGGATACTTACACAGTAGGCAGGCATAGGTCATGCACACGTCCCAAAATGGTAACCTATTTCCTTTATAGCGCACTACTTCTGCCCGGAGTAATGCACTAAATTTGGACGTAGATAATGTGATGCGTTAGGCAGCCATACCATTAGCGATAGGTTGGGTGTCTTGGACAGCTTAATGAGGGTACTAGAGCGGCTTGTTAAAATGCCCTCAGTGGGCTGTGCTCACACATTTATTCTGCCATCCTCTCCTCTCTACACACTCCCAGGGAGATTTTATCTCCAGATCTTTCTCTCTGTATGTCTCTCTGTGTGTCTCTCTCTCTCTGTGTCTCTCTCTGTGTGTCTCTCTCTCTCTGTGTGTGTCTCTCTCTGTGTGTCTCTCTCTCTCTGTGTGTCTCTCTGTGTGTGTCTCTCTCTGTGTGTCTCTCTCTGTCTCTCTCTCTCTCTCTGTCTCTCTCTCTCTCTCCAACTCACTGTTGTAGTAGACAGGATATCAACTCTGTATCCTCCTGGCACGTTTTACATTCCATCCTCCCTCCTCACCTCCCCTCTGGTCCTGGAATTATTGAGGGTTGAGATGTTGTTATTTATTTGTGTTGTTGTTGTTGTTATTTACAGTCATGCTGGGGGATGTGTGTTCTGTTCCTCCTGATTCCACCCAGGGCAGTTCAACCACATCACAATATTTGCTTTCAACCAGGTCTTAAAAAAAAATAATCAGGCTCCTTCTTTCCCTGCTTGCTGATGTCTCATCATAATTGTCCAGTGAGCTATGTGATGTTGTTATGTTGCTGGACTGAAGACAGAAAGTCACCATCAGAGGTATAAGGGACAGGCAGTCCCAACTAGCAGTGTAGTGGACAGGCAGTCCCAACTAGCAGTGTAGTGGACAGGCAGTCCCAACTAGCAGTGTAGTGGACAGGCAGTCCCAACTAGCAGCATAGGGGACAGGCATTCCCAACTATCAGCGTAGTGGACAGGCAGTCCCAACTATCAGCGTAGTGGACAGACAGTCCCAACTATCAGCGTAGGGGACAGGCAGTCCCAACTAGCAGCGTAGGGGACAGTCCCAACTAGCAGTGTAGTGGATAGTCAGTCCCAACTAGCAGTGTAGTGGACAAGCAGTCCCAACTAGCAGTGTAGTGGACAGACAGTCCCAACTAGCAGCGTAGGGGACAGTCCCAACTATCATCGTAGGGGACAGGCAGTCCCAACTAGCAGTGTAGTGGACAGGCAGTCCCAACTAGCAGTGTAGTGGACAGGCAGTCCCAACTAGCAGCGAAGGGGCAGTCCAAACTAGCAGCGTAGGGGACAGGCAGTCCCAACTAGCAGTGTTGTGGACAGGCAGTCCCAACTAGCAGTGTAGTGGACAGGCAGTCCCAACTAACAGCGTAGGGGACAGTCCCAAATAGCAGCATAGGGGCAGTCCCAACTAGCAGTGTAGTGGACAGGCAGTCCCAACTAGCAGTGTAGGGGACAGGCAGTCCCAACTAGCAGTGTAGTGGACAGGCAGTCCCAACTAGCAGCGTAGGGGACAGGCAGTCCCAACTAGCAGTGTAGTGGACAGGCAGTCCCAACTAGCAGCGTAGGGGACAGTCCCAACTAGCAGTGTAGGGGACAGGCAGTCCCAACTAACAACATAGGGGACAGTCCCAACTATCAGCGTAGGGGACAGGCAGTCCCAACTAGCAGCGTAGGGGACAGGCAGTCCCAACTAGCAGTGTAGTGGACAGGCAGTCCCAACTAGCAGCGTAGGGGACAGTCCCAACTAGCAGCATAGGGGACAGGCAGTCCCAACTAGCAGTGTAGTGGACAGGCAGTCCCAACTAGCAGTTTAGTGGACAGGCAGTCCCAACTAGCAGTGTAGTGGACAGGCAGTCCCAACTAGCAGTGTAGTGGACAGGCAGTCCCAACTAGCAGTTTAGTGGACAGGCAGTCCCAACTAGCAGCGAAGGGGACAGGCAGTCCCAACTAGCAGTGTAGTGGACAGGCAGTCCCAACTAGCAGTTTAGTGGACAGGCAGTCCCAACTAGCAGTGTAGTGGATAGGCAGTCCCAACTAGCAGTGTAGGGGACAGTCAGTCCCAACTATCAGTGTAGTGGACAGGCAGTCCCAACTAGCAGCGTAGGGGACAGTCCCATCTAGCAGCATAGGGGCAGTCCCAACTAGCAGCGTAGGGGCAGTCTAAAAGTAGCAGTGTAGTGGACAGGCAGTCCCAACTAGCAGCATAGGGGACAGGCAGTCCCAATTAGTAGCGTAGGGGACAGGCAATCCCAACTAGCAGCGAAGGGGACAGTCAGTCCCAACTAGCAGCGAAGGGGACAGTCAGTCCCAACTAGCAGCATAGGGGACAGGCAGTCCCAACTAGCAGCGTAGGGGACAGTCAGTCCCAACTAGCAGCGAAGGGGACAGTCAGTCCCAACTAGCAGCGAAGGGGACAGTCAGTCCCAACTAGCAGCGAAGGGGACAGTCAGTCCCAACTAGCAGCGTAGGGGCAGTCCCAACTAGCAGCGTAGGGGACTGTCCCAACTAGCGTAGGGGCAGTCCCAACTAGCAGTGTAGTGGACAGGCAGTCTCAACTAGCAGTGTAGTGGACAGGCAGTCCCAACTAGCAGTGTAGTGGACAGTCAGTCCCAACTAACAGTGTACTGGACAGGCAGTCCCAACTAGCAGCGAAGGGGACAGGCAGTCCCAACTAGCAGCGTAGGGGACAGTCCCAACTAGCGTAGGGGCAGTTCCAACTAGCGTAGGGGCAGTCCCAACTAGCGTAGGGGCAGTCCCAACTAGCAGCGTAGTGGACAGGCAGTCCCAACTAGCAGCGAAGGGGACAGTCAGTCCCAACTAGCGTAGGGGACTGTCCCAACTAGCGTAGGGGCAGTCCCAACTAGCAGTGTAGTGGACAGGCATTCCCAACTAGCAGTGTAGTGGACAGTCAGTCCCAACTAACAGTGTACTGGACAGGCAGTCCCAACTAGCAGTGTAGTGGACAGGCAGTCCCAACTAACAGTGTACTGGACAGGCAGTCCCAACTGGCAGCAAAGGGGACAAGCAGTCCCAACTAGCTTAAGTGGACAGGCAGTATGACAGTCCAGATTAGATGATAACAGCATAGTGGAGGGGTAATGGTTGTGACTAGACGTCCAGGCTAAAACTGGACAACGCTGGGACAATTGTGCGCTGCCCTACGGGACTCCCAATCACGGCCGGATGTGATTCAGCCTGGATTCGTACCAGGGACTGTAGTGTCGCCTCTTGCACTGAGATGCAGTGCCTTAGACCGCTGCACCACTTCGGAGCCCCATATATACAGTATATGTAATGGTGTGTCAAGACAATATCAACAGTATATAAATAAAAAAGAAGTAATTATAAAGGATGAGCCATGATTAGATTACGGAGCATGTGATGGCAAGTGTCTTCACTGACGTTTTCAACATCTCCCTGAGCTCGGCTGCAGTGATGTACTGGACCGTACGCATTATCCTCTGTAGAGCCTTGCGGTCGGATGCCAAGCAGCTGCCGTACCAAGCGGTGATGCAGCCAGTCAAGATGCTCTCAGTGAACCTTTTTGAGGATCTGAGGGCCCATGCCAAATCTTTTCAGCCACCTGAGAGGGAAGAGGAGTTGTCGTGCTCTCTTCACGACTGTGTTGGTGTGTTTGGACCATGATAGGTTCTTAGTGATGAGGACACAGAGGAGCTTGAAGCTCTCGACCCACTCCACTACAACCCCGTCGATGTGGATGGGGGTGTGCTCGGCACTCCACTACAGCCCCGTCGATGTGGATGGGGGCGTGCTCGGCACTCCACTACAGCCCCGTCGATGTGGATGGGGGCGTGCTCGGCTACTCTTCCTGGGGTTTATTATGGATCCCCATTAGTTCCTGCCAAGGCAGCAGCTACTCTTCCTGGGGTTTATTATGGATCCCCATTAGTTCCTGCCAAGTCAGCAGCTACTCTCCCTGGGGTTTATTATGGATCCCCATTAGTTCCTGCCAAGGCAGCAGCTACTCTCCCTGGGGATTATTATGGATCCCCATTAGTTTATGCCAAGGCAGCAGCTACTCTTCCTGGGGTTTATTATGGATCCCCATTAGTTCCTGCTAAGGCAGCAGCTACTCTCCCTGGGGTTTATTATGGATCCCCATTAGTTCCTGCCTGGAGGATAGAGCCACCAGTGGCTTCTAGACTCACATGTTAAAGATAGAGAACAGAACAACATTATAGAGAACAGGACAACATTACATTATAGAGAACAGGACAACATTATAGAGAACAGGACAACATGACATTGTAGAGTACAGGACAACATTACATTATAGAGAACAGGACAACATTATAGAGAACAGGACAACATGACATTGTAGAGTACAGGACAACATTACATTATAGAGAACAGGACAACATGACATTATAGAGAACAGGACAACATTACATTATAGAGAACAGGACAACATTATAGAGAACAGGACAACATGACATTGTAGAGTACAGGACAACATTACATTATAGAGAACAGGACAACATTATAGAGAACAGGACAACATGACATTGTAGAGTACAGGACAACATTACATTATAGAGAACAGGACAACATTATAGATAACAGGACAAAATTACATTATAGAGAACAGGACAACATTACACTATAGAGAACAGGACAACATTACATTATAGAAAACAGGACAACATTATAGAGGACAGGACAACATTATAGAGGACAGGACAACATTATAGAGGACAGGACAACATTATAGAGAACAGGACAACATTATAGAGAACAGGACAACATTACATTATAGAGAACAGGACAACATTATAGAGGACAGGACAACATTATAGAGGACAGGACAACATTATAGAGAACAGGATAACATTATAGAGGACAGGACAACATTATAGAGAACAGGACAACATTACATTATAGAGAACAGGACAGCATTACATTATAGAGAACAGGACAACATTACATTATAGAGAACAGGACAACATTACATTATAGAGAACAGGACAACATTATAGAGAACAGGACAACATTATAGAGGACAGGACAACATTATAGAGAACAGGACAACATTACATTATAGAGAACAGGACAACATTATAGAGAACAGGACAACATTACACTATAGAGAACAGGACAACATTACATTATAGAGAACAGGACAACATTATAGAGGACAGGACAACATTATAGAGAACAGGACAACATTATAGAGAACAGGACAACATTACATTATAGAGAACAGGACAACATTATAGAGGACAGGACAACATTATAGAGGACAGGACAACATTATAGAGAACAGGATAACATTATAGAGGACAGGACAACATTATAGAGGACAGGACAACATTACATTATAGAGAACAGGACAGCATTACATTATAGAGAACAGGACAACATTATCGAGAACAGGACAACATTATAGAGGACAGGACAACATTATAGAGAACAGGACAACATTACATTATAGAGAACAGGACAACATTATCGAGAACAGGACAACATTATAGAGGACAGGACAACATTATAGAGGACAGGACAACATTATAGAGAACAGGACAACATTAAAGAGAACAGGACAACATTACATTATAGAGAACAGGACAACATTACATTATAGAGAACAGGACAACATTATAGAGGACAGGACAACATTATAGAGGACAGGACAACATTATAGAGGACAGAACAACATTATAGAGAACAGGACAACATTATAGAGAACAGGACAACATTACATTATAGAGAACAGGACAACATTATAGAGGACAGGACAACATTATAGAGGACAGGACAACATTATAGAGAACAGGATAACATTATAGAGGACATGACAACATTATAGAGGACAGGACAACATTACATTATAGAGAACAGGACAACATTACATTATAGAGAACAGGACAACATTACATTATAGAGAACAGGACAACATTATCGAGAACAGGACAACATTATAGAGAACAGGACAACATTATAGAGAACAAGACAACATTACATTATAGAGAACAGGACAACATTATCGAGAACAGGACAACATTATAGAGGACAGGACAACATTATAGAGAACAGGACAACATTATAGAGAACAGGACAACATTATAGAGGACAGGACAACATTATAGAGGACAGGACAACATTATAGAGAACAGGACAACATTATCGAGAACAGGACAACATTATAGAGAACAGGACAACATTATAGAGGACAGGACAACATTATAGAGAACAGGACAACATTATAGAGGACAGGACAACATTATAGAGAACAGGACAACTTAAAGAGAACAGGACAACATTACATTATAGAGAACAGGACAGCATTACATTATAGAGAACAGGACAACATTACATTATAGAGAACAGGACAACATTACATTATAGAGAACAGGACAACATTATCGAGAACAGGACAACATTATAGAGAACAGGACAACATTATAGAGAACAGGACAACATTACATTATAGAGAACAGGACAACATTATAGAGTACAGGACAACATTCAATTGTAGAGAGCAGGACAACATTATAGATAACAGGACAATATTACGTTACAGAGAACAGGACAACATTACATTATCGAGAACAGGACAACATTATAGAGAACAGGACAACATTATAGAGTACAGGACAACATTACATTATAGAGAACAGGACAACATTATCGAGAACAGGACAACATTATAGAGAACAGGACAACATTATAGAGAACAGGACAACATTATAGAGAACAGGCCAACATTATAGAGAACAGGACAACATTATAGAGAACAGGACAACATTATAGAGAACAGGACAACATTATAGAGAACAACATTATAGAGGCCAACATTATAGAGAACAGGCCAACATTATAGAGAACAGGACAACATTATAGAGAACAGGACAACATTATAGAGAACAGGACAACATTATAGAGAACAGGACAACATTATAGAGAACAGGCCAACATTATAGAGAACAGGACACCATTATAGAGAACAGGACAACATTATAGAGAACAGGCCAACATTATAGAGAACAGGACAACATTATAGAGAACAGGACAACATTATAGAGAACAGGACAACATTATAGAGGACAGGACAACATTATAGAGGACAGGACAACATTATAGAGAACAGGACAACATTATAGAGAACAGGACAACATTATAGAGAACAGGACAACATTATAGAGAACAGGCCAACATTATAGAGAACAGGACAACATTATAGAGAACAGGACAACATTATAGAGAACAGGCCAACATTATAGAGAACAGGCAACATTATAGAGAACAGGCCAACATTATAGAGAACAGGCCAACATTATAGAGAACAGGACAACATTATAGAACAGAACATTATAGAGACAGGAACATTATAGAGAACAGGACAACATTATAGAGAACAGGACAACATTATAGAGGACAGGACAACATTATAGAGAACAGGACAACATTATAGAGAACAGGACAACATTACATTATAGAGAACAAGACAACATTACATTATAGAGAACAGGCCAACATTATAGAGAACAGGACAACATTATAGAGAACAGGACAACATTATAGAGAACAGGCCAACATTATAGAGAACAGGCCAACATTATAGAGAACAGGACAACATTATAGAGAACAGGACAACATTATAGAGAACAGGACAACATTATAGAGAACAGGACAACATTATAGAGAACAGGACAACATTATAGAGAACAGGCCAACATTATAGAGAACAGGACAACATTATAGAGAACAGGACAACATTATAGAGAACAGGACAACATTATAGAGAACAGGACAACATTACATTATCGTGAAAATGACAACATTATCGAGAACAGGACAACATTATAGAGGACAGGACAACATTATAGAGAACAAGACAACATTACATTATAGAGAACAGGCCAACATTATAGAGAACAGGACAACATTATAGAGAACAGGACAACATTATAGAGAACAGGACAACATTATAGAGAACAGGACAACATTACATTATAGAGAACATGACAACATTATAGAGGACAGGACAACATTATAGAGAACAGGACAACATTATAGAGAACAGGACAACATTACATTATAGAGAACAGGACAACATTATAGAGAACAGGACAACATTACATTATAGAGAACAGGACAACATTATAGAGAACAGGACAACATTACATTATAGTGCTCCAAAGCTTTTTACTGTCATTCTTTATTTCATTTATTTATTTTATGTTTCATAGTTTATGTTCTTCTTTTATTCAGTTTAGTCAAATGATTCCTCCATTTGCAGTACGTTTGCCAATCGGTTGTGCAGCCAGACTTATTTGCCATTCCCTTTGCCTCATTCCTCTCAACCATACAATTTTTCAATTCTTCATCGATTTAGCAGTTTTTACAGTCATTTTCTTAATGGGTGCTTATTAGTCTAGAGGCGAAAGAAACACCTATTTAGGTGCTAGCGGAGCGGAACAGTAAATAATGAAGAACTAGGAGCAACAATATTTATATCCAACGTTTGGACAGACAAGCTGTCTTCATCAGGGTATAATGACAAGCACTGCAGGGTGATTAACCTGACTATTCTTGTACCCCCTCCCCTTGAATTTTCTTTGCATCTCAGCCATATTTCTGTCGAAATCTGATTTGTTTTTTACAAATTCTTTTGATTCAGCAGAATTGGCTGTAGTGCAAACTGTTTTTCAGGGGAAGCTGGTGACAACTATCAGCCCTCAACACACTGTTCCGATCAGTAGGCTTCCTGTAAAGATCAGTGTATAGAACATTATCTTCACACAAGATCAGAAGATCAAGGAAACTGATTTGACGTGAATCAGATTACATAGTAAATCTCAGATGCTCAGAACAGGAGTTAAGAAAAGCATGGAACACCTGGAGCTGTTTTGCATCATTCCTCCATAGAACACAAATATCATCAATATACCGTTTCCAAATAATGATGTGAGGCAAGAAAACATTTAGGAGAGGATTGAAAATGGACTGTTTCTCCATGTAACCCACATACAAATTAGCATAGTTAGGAGCCATGGGGGATCCCATAGTAGTACCCTTCGTCTGAATAAAGAAATCATTTAGAAACATGAAGTAGTTGTATGTGAGCACCATTTCAGACAATGTTATAATTCAGCACTGGAAGGTAGTTCATTAGGGTCAAGTTGCAGAAGAAAATGTTCCATGGCTTCAATACCGCCCTCGTGTGGAATATTAGTGTATAACGACTCAACATCAAAAGTAACAAACAAAGTATTCTCAGGGAGAGGATCAAGAGATTCAATAATATAGTTCATACTGCTGGTGTCCTTTACAAAGGAGGGGAGCTGTTCTGAGACCATACTGCTGGTGTCCTTTAGGAGGGGAGCTATTCTGAGACCATACTGCTGGTGTCCTTTAGGAGGGGAGCTGTTCTGAGACCAGACTGCTGGTGTCCTTTAGGAGGGGAGCTGTTCTGAGACCATACTGCTGGTGTCCTTTAGGAGGGGAGCTGTTCTGAGACCATACTGCTGGTGTCCTTTAGGAGGGGAGCTGTTCTGAGACCATACTGCTGGTGTCCTGTAGGAGGGGAGCTGTTCTGAGACCATACTGCTGGTGTCCTTTAGGAGGGGAGCTGTTCTGAGACCATACTGCTGGTGTGCTTTACAAAGGAGGAGAGCTGTTCTGAGACCATACTGCTGGTGTCCTTTACATAGGAGGGGAGCTGTTCTGAGACCATACTGCTGGTGTCCTTTAGGAGGGGAGCTGTTCTGAGACCATACTGCTGGTGTCCTTTACAAAGGAGGGGAGCTGTTCTGAGACCATACTGCTGGTGTCCTTTAGGAGGGGAGCTGTTCTGAGACCATACTGCTGGTGTCCTTTACAAAGGAGGGGAGCTGTTCTGAGACCATACTGCTGGTGTCCTTTACAAAGGAGGGGAGCTGTTCTGAGATCATACTGCTGGTGTCCTTTAGGAGGGGAGCTGTTCTGAGACCATACTGCTGGTGTCCTTTACAAAGGAGGGGAGCTGTTCTGAGATCATACTGCTGGTGTCCTTTAGGAGGGGAGCTGTTCTGAGACCATACTGCTGGTGTCCTTTAGGAGGGAAGCTGTTCTGAGACCATACTGCTGGTGTCCTTTACAAAGGAGGGGAGCTGTTCTGAGAACATACTGCTGGTGTCCTTTACAAAGGAGGGGAGCTGTTCTGAGACCATACTGCTGGTGTCCTTTAGGAGGGGAGCTGTTCTGAGATCATACTGCTGGTGTCCTTTAGGAGGGAAGCTGTTCTGAGACCATACTGCTGGTGTCCTTTAGGAGGGGAGCTGTTCTGAGAACATACTGCTGGTGTCCTTTAGGAGGGAAGCTGTTCTGAGACCATACTGCTGGTGTCCTTTACAAAGGAGGGGAGCTGTTCTGAGAACATACTGCTGGTGTCCTTTAGGAGGGGAGCTGTTCTGAGACCATATTGCTGGTGTCCTTTAGGAGGGGAGCTGTTCTGAGACCATACTGTTGGTGTCCTTTAGGAGGGGAGCTGTTCTGAGACCATACTGCTGGTGTCCTTTACAAAGGAGGGGAGCTGTTCTGAGAACATACTGCTGGTGTCCTTTAGGAGGGGAGCTGTTCTGAGACCAGACTGTTGGTGTCCTTTAGGAGGGGAGCTGTTCTGAGACCATACTGCTGGTGTCCTTTAGGAGGGAAGCTGTTCTGAGACCATACTGCTGGTGTCCTTTACAAAGGAGGGGAGCTGTTCTGAGACCATACTGCTGGTGTCCTTTACAAAGGAGGGAGCTGTTCTGAGAACATACTGCTGGTGTCCTTTAGGAGGGGAGCTGTTCTGAGATCATACTGCTGGTGTCCTTTAGGAGGGAGCTGTTCTGAGACCATATTGCTGGTGTCCTTTAGGGGGAGCTGTTCTGAGACCATACTGTTGGTGTCCTTTAGGAGGGGAGCTGTTCTGAGACCATACTGCTGGTGTCCTTTAGGAGGGGAGCTGTTCTGAGACCATACTGTTGGTGTCCTTTAGGAGGGGAGCTGTTCTGAGACCATACTGCTGGTGTCCTTTAGGAGGGGAGCTGTTCTGAGACCATACTGTTGGTGTCCTTTAGGAGGGGAGCTGTTCTGAGACCATACTGCTGGTGTCCTTTAGGAGGGGAGCTGTTCTGAGACCAGACTGCTGGACCCGCCCAGTATGGACCCACCCTTATCAGCAGGGCGGTAAGGGCTGTCCTGTCCATGAGTACAACCAACCACCCTTATCAGCAGGGGGGTAAGGACTGTCCTGTCCATGAGTACAACCGACCCACCCTTATCAGCAGGGGGTAAGGGCTGTCCTGTCCATGAGTACAACCGACCCACCCTTATCAGCAGGGGGTAAGGACTGTCCTGTCCATGAGTACAACCGACCCACCCTTATCAGCAGGGGGTAAGGGCTGTCCTGTCCATGAGTACAACCGACCCACCCTTATCAACAGGGCGGGTAAGGACTGTCCTGTCCATGAGTACAACCGACCCACCCTTATCAGCAGGGGGGTAAGGGCTGTCCTGTCCATGAGTACAACCGACCCACCCTTATCAGCAGGGGGTAAGGATTGTCCTGTCCATGAGTACAACCGACCCACCCTTATCAGCAGGGGGTAAGGACTGTCCTGTCCATGAGTACAACCGACCCACCCTTATCAGCAGGGGGTAAGGGCTGTCCTGTCCATGAGTACAACCGACCCACCCTTATCAGCAGGGGGTAAGGGCTGTCCTGTCCATGAGTACAACCGACCCACCCTTATCAACAGGGGGTAAGGGCTGTCCTGTCCATGAGTACAACCGACCCACCCTTATCAACAGGGCGGGTAAGGACTGTCGTATCAGACTGTACAACCGACCCACCCTTATCAGCAGGGCGGGTAAGGACTGTCCTATCCATGAGTACAACCGACCCACCCTTATCAGCAGGGCGGGTAAGGACTGTCGTATCAGACTGTACAACCGACCCACCCTTATCAGCAGGGCGGGTAAGGACTGTCCTATCCATGAGTACAACCGACCCACCCTTATCAGCAGGGCGGGTAAGGACTGTCGTATCAGACTGTACAACCGACCCACCCTTATCAGCAGGGCGGGTAAGGACTGTCCTATCCATGAGTACAACCGACCCACCCTTATCAGCAGGGCGGGTAAGGACTGTCGTATCAGACTGTACAACCGACCCACCCTTATCAGCAGGGCGGGTAAGGACTGTCGTATCAGACTGTACAACCGACCCACCCTTATCAGCAGGGGGTAAGGGCTGTCCTGTCCATGAGTACAACCGACCCACCCTTATCAGCAGGGGGTAAGGACTGTCCTGTCCATGAGTACAACCGACCCACCCTTATCAGCAGGGCGGGTAAGGACTGTCCTATCCATGAGTACAACCGACCCACCCTTATCAACAGGGGGTAAGGACTGTCCTATCCATGAGTACAACCGACCCACCCTTATCAGCAGGGGGTAAGGACTGTCCTGTCCATGAGTACAACCGACCCACCCTTATCAGCAGGGGGTAAGGACTGTCCTGTCCATGAGTACAACCGACCCACCCTTATCAACAGGGGGTAAGGACTGTCCTATCCATGAGTACAACCGACCCACCCTTATCAGCAGGGGGTAAGGACTGTCCTGTCCATGAGTACAACCGACCCACCCTTATCAACAGGGGGTAAGGACTGTCCTATCCATGAGTACAACCGACCCACCCTTATCAGCAGGGGGTAAGGACTGTCCTGTCCATGAGTACAACCGACCCAGCCTTATCAACAGGGGGTAAGGACTGTCCTATCCATGAGTACAACCGACCCACCCTTATCAGCAGGGGGTAAGGACTGTCCTATCCATGAGTACAACCGACCCACCCTTATCAGCAGGGGGTAAGGGCTGTCCTGTCCATGAGTACAACCGACCCACCCTTATCAACAGGGCGGGTAAGGACTGTCCTGTCCATGAGTACAACCGACCCACCCTTATCAGCAGGGCGGGTAAGGACTGTCCTGTCCATGAGTACAACCGACCCACCCTTATCAGCAGGGCGGGTAAGGACTGTCCTGTCCATGAGTACAACCGACCCACCCTTATCAGCAGGGCGGGTAAGGACTGTCCTGTCCATGAGTACAACCGACCCACCCTTATCAGCAGGGGGTAAGGACTGACGTATCAGACTGTACAACCGACCCACCCTTATCAACAGGGCGGGTAAGGACTGACGTATCAGACTGTACAACCGACCCACCCTTATCAGCAGGGCGGGTAAGGACTGTCGTATCAGACTGTACAACCGACCCACCCTTATCAGCAGGGCGGGTAAGGACTGTCGTATCAGACTGTACAACCGACCCACCCTTATCAGCAGGGCGGGTAAGGACTGTCGTATCAGACTGTACAACCGACCCACCCTTATCAGCAGGGCGGGTAAGGACTGGAGTATCAGACTGTACAACCGACCCACCCTTATCAGCAGGGCGGGTAAGGACTGTCCTGTCCATGAGTACAACCGACCCACCCTTATCAGCAGGGCGGGTAAGGACTGTCCTGTCCATGAGTACAACCGACCCACCCTTATCAGCAGGGCGGGTAAGGACTGTCCTGTCCATGAGTACAACCGACCCACCCTTATCAGCAGGGCGGGTAAGGACTGTCCTGTCCATGAGTACAACCGACCCACCCTTATCAGCAGGGGGTAAGGACTGACGTATCAGACTGTACAACCGACCCACCCTTATCAACAGGGCGGGTAAGGACTGACGTATCAGACTGTACAACCGACCCACCCTTATCAGCAGGGCGGGTAAGGACTGTCGTATCAGACTGTACAACCGACCCACCCTTATCAGCAGGGCGGGTAAGGACTGTCGTATCAGACTGTACAACCGACCCACCCTTATCAGCAGGGCGGGTAAGGACTGTCGTATCAGACTGTACAACCGACCCACCCTTATCAGCAGGGCGGGTAAGGACTGGAGTATCAGACTGTACAACCGACCCACCCTTATCAGCAGGGCGGGTAAGGACTGTCCTGTCCATGAGTACAACCGACCCACCCTTATCAACAGGGCGGGTAAGGACTGTCCTATCCATGAGTACAACCGACCCACCCTTATCAACAGGGCGGGTAAGGACTGTCCTGTCCATGAGTACAACCGACCCACCCTTATCAGCAGGGCGGGTAAGGACTGTCGTATCAGACTGTACAACCGACCCACCCTTATCAGCAGGGCGGGTAAGGACTGGAGTATCAGACTGTACAACCGACCCACCCTTATCAGCAGGGCGGGTAAGGACTGTCCTGTCCATGAGTACAACCGACCCACCCTTATCAACAGGGCGGGTAAGGACTGTCCTATCCATGAGTACAACCGACCCACCCTTATCAACAGGGCGGGTAAGGACTGTCCTGTCCATGAGTACAACCGACCCACCCTTATCAGCAGGGCGGGTAAGGACTGTCGTATCAGACTGTACAACCGACCCACCCTTATCAGCAGGGCGGGTAAGGACTGTCGTATCAGACTGTACAACCGACCCACCCTTATCAGCAGGGCGGGTAAGGACTGTCGTATCAGACTGTACAACCGACCCACCCTTATCAGCAGGGCGGGTAAGGACTGTCGTATCAGACTGTACAACCGACCCACCCTTATCAGCAGGGCGGGTAAGGACTGTCGTATCAGACTGTACAACCGACCCACCCTTATCAGCAGGGCGGGTAAGGACTGTCGTATCAGACTGTACAACCGACCCACCCTTATCAGCAGGGCGGGTAAGGACTGTCGTATCAGACTGTACAACCGACCCACCCTTATCAGCAGGGCGGGTAAGGACTGTCGTATCAGACTGTACAACCGACCCACCCTTATCAGCAGGGCGGGTAAGGACTGTCGTATCAGACTGTACAACCGACCCACCCTTATCAGCAGGGCGGGTAAGGACTGTCGTATCAGACTGTACAACCGACCCACCCTTATCAGCAGGGCGGGTAAGGACTGTCCTGTCCATGAGTACAACCGACCCACCCTTATCAGCAGGGCGGGTAAGGACTGGAGTATCAGACTGTACAACCGACCCACCCTTATCAACAGGGGGTAAGGGCTGTCCTGTCCATGAGTACAACCGACCCAGCCTTATCAGCAGGGCGGGTAAGGACTGGAGTATCAGACTGTACAACCGACCCACCCTTATCAACAGGGGGTAAGGGCTGTCCTGTCCATGAGTACAACCGACCCAGCCTTATCAGCAGGGCGGGTAAGGACTGGAGTATCAGACTGTACAACCGACCCACCCTTATCAACAGGGGGTAAGGGCTGTCCTGTCCATGAGTTCAACCGACCCACCCTTATCAGCAGGGGGTAAGGACTGTCGTATCAGACTGTACAACCGACCCACCCTTATCAGCAGGGGGTAAGGACTGTCGTATCAGACTGTACAACCGACCCACCCTTATCAGCAGGGGGTAAGGACTGTCGTATCAGACTGTACAACCGACCCACCCTTATCAGCAGGGCGGGTAAGGACTGTCCTGTCCATGAGTACAACCGACCCACACAGGGCGGGTAAGGACTGTCCTATCCATGAGTACAACCGACCCACCCTTATCAACAGGGCGGGTAAGGACTGTCGTATCAGACTGTACAACCGACCCACCCTTATCAGCAGGGCGGGTAAGGACTGTCCTATCCATGAGTACAACCGACCCACACAGGGCGGGTAAGGACTGTCCTATCCATGAGTACAACCGACCCACCCTTATCAGCAGGGGGTAAGGGCTGTCCTATCCATGAGTACAACCCTCCCACCCTTATCAGCAGGGTGGGTAAGGACTGATGTATCAGACTGTACAACCGACCCACCCTTATCAACAGGGGGTAAGGACTGATGTATCAGACTGTACAACCGACCCACCCTTATCAGCAGGGTGGGTAAGGACTGACGTATCAGACTGTACAACCAACCCACCCTTATCAGCAGGGGGTAAGGACTGATGTATCAGACTGTACAACCGACCCACCCTTATCAGCAGGGGGTAAGGACTGATGTATCAGACTGTACAACCGACCCACCCTTATCAGCAGGGGGTAAGGACTGTCGTATCAGACTGTACAACCGACCCACCCTTATCAGCAGGGTGTGTAAGGACTGTCGTATCAGACTGTACAACCGACCCACCCTTATCAGCAGGGGGTAAGGACTGATGTATCAGACTGTACAACCGACCCACCCTTATCAGCAGGGGGTAAGGACTGATGTATCAGACTGTACAACCGACCCACCCTTATCAGCAGGGGGTAAGGACTGTCGTATCAGACTGTACAACCGACCCACCCTTATCAGCAGGGTGGGTAAGGACTGTCGTATCAGACTGTACAACCGACCCACCCTTATCAGCAGGGGGTAAGGACTGATGTATCAGACTGTACAACCGACCCACCCTTATCAACAGGGGGTAAGGACTGATGTATCAGACTGTACAACCGACCCACCCTTATCAGCAGGGGTAAGGACTGATGTATCAGACTGTACAACCGACCCACCCTTATCAGCAGGGGTAAGGACTGATGTATCGGACTGTACAACCGACCCACCCTTATCAGCAGGGGGGTAAGGACTGTCGTATCAGACTGTACAACCGACCCACCCTTATCAGCAGGGGGGTAAGGACTGTCGTATCAGACTGTACAACCGACCCACCCTTATCAGCAGGGGTAAGGACTGATGTATCGGACTGTACAACCGACCCACCCTTATCAGCAGGGGGTAAGGACTGATGTATCAGACTGTACAACCGACCCACCCTTATCAGCAGGGGGTAAGGACTGATGTATCAGACTGTACAACCGACCCACCCTTATCAGCAGGGGATAAGGACTGATGTATCAGACTGTACAACCGACCCACCCTTATCAGCAGGGGGGTAAGGACTGTCGTATCAGACTGTACAACCGACCCACCCTTATCAGCAGGGGGTAAGGACTGTCGTATCAGACTGTACAACCGACCCACCCTTATCAGCAGGGTGGGTAAGGACTGTCGTATCAGACTGTACAACCGACCCACCCTTATCAGCAGGGGTAAGGACTGATGTATCAGACTGTACAACCGACCCACCCTTATCAACAGGGGGTAAGGACTGATGTATCAGACTGTACAACCGACCCACCCTTATCAACAGGGGGTAAGGACTGATGTATCAGACTGTACAACCGACCCACCCTTATCATCAGGGGTAAGGACTGAAGTATCGGACTGTACAACCGACCCACCCTTATCATCAGGGGGTAAGGACTGACGTATCAGACTGTACAACCGACCCACCCTTATCATCAGGGGTAAGGACTGACGTATCAGACTGTACAACCGACCCACCCTTATCATCAGGGGTAAGGACTGACGTATCAGACTGTACAACCGACCCACCCTTATCATCAGGGGTAAGGACTGACGTATCAGACTGTACAACCGACCCACCCTTATCATCAGGGGGTAAGGACTGACGTATCAGACTGTACAACCGACCCACCCTTATCATCAGGGGTAAGGACTGACGTATCAGACTGTACAACCGACCCACCCTTATCATCAGGGGGTAAGGACTGACGTATCAGACTGTACAACCGACCCACCCTTATCATCAGGGGTAAGGACTGACGTATCAGACTGTACAACCGACCCACCCTTATCATCAGGGGGTAAGGACTGATGTATCGGACTGTACAACCGACCCACCCTTATCAGCAGGGGGTAAGGACTGTCGTATCAGACTGTACAACCGACCCACCCTTATCAGCAGGGTGGGTAAGGACTGTCGTATCAGACTGTACAACCGACCCACCCTTATCAACAGGGGTAAGGACTGATGTATCAGACTGTACAACCGACCCACCCTTATCAGCAGGGGGTAAGGACTGTCGTATCAGACTGTACAACCGACCCACCCTTATCAGCAGGGGGTAAGGACTGTCGTATCAGACTGTACAACCGACCCACCCTTATCAGCAGGGTGGGTAAGGCTGTCGTATCAGACTGTACAACCGACCCACCCTTATCAGCAGGGGGTAAGGACTGATGTATCAGACTGTACAACCGACCCACCCTTATCAACAGGGGGTAAGGACTGATGTATCAGACTGTACAACCGACCCACCCTTATCAACAGGGGGTAAGGACTGATGTATCAGACTGTACAACCGACCCACCCTTATCATCAGGGGGTAAGGACTGATGTATCGGACTGTACAACCGACCCACCCTTATCATCAGGGGTAAGGACTGACGTATCAGACTGTACAACCGACCCACCCTTATCATCAGGGGTAAGGACTGACGTATCAGACTGTACAACCGACCCACCCTTATCATCAGGGGTAAGGACTGACGTATCAGACTGTACAACCGACCCACCCTTATCATCAGGGGTAAGGACTGACGTATCAGACTGTACAACCGACCCACCCTTATCATCAGGGGTAAGGACTGACGTATCAGACTGTACAACCGACCCACCCTTATCATCAGGGGTAAGGACTGACGTATCAGACTGTACAACCGACCCACCCTTATCATCAGGGGTAAGGACTGACGTATCAGACTGTACAACCGACCCACCCTTATCATCAGGGGTAAGGACTGACGTATCAGACTGTACAACCGACCCACCCTTATCATCAGGGGGTAAGGACTGACGTATCAGACTGTACAACCGACCCACCCTTATCATCAGGGGTAAGGACTGATGTATCGGACTGTACAACCGACCCACCCTTATCATCAGGGGTAAGGACTGACGTATCAGACTGTACAACCGACCCACCCTTATCAGCAGGGGTAAGGACTGACGTATCAGACTGTACAACCGACCCACCCTTATCATCAGGGGTAAGGACTGACGTATCAGACTGTACAACCGACCCACCCTTATCATCAGGGGTAAGGACTGACGTATCAGACTGTACAACCGACCCACCCTTATCATCAGGGGTAAGGACTGACGTATCAGACTGTACAACCGACCCACCCTTATCATCAGGGGTAAGGACTGACGTATCAGACTGTACAACCGACCCACCCTTATCAGCAGGGGGTAAGGACTGACGTATTAGACTGTACAACCGACCCACCCTTATCATCAGGGGGTAAGGACTGATGTATCAGACTGTACAACCGACCCACCCTTATCATCAGGGGTAAGGACTGATGTATCAGACTGTACAACCGACCCACCCTTATCAACAGGGGGGTAAGGACTGGAGTATCAGACTGTACAACCGACCCACCCTTATCAGCAGGGCGGGTAAGGACTGTCCTATCCATGACTACAACCGACCCACACAGGGCGGGTAAGGACTGGAGTATCGGATTGTAAATCAAGCAAAGCTTGTTTTTCATCCTGAGGTAAATTATGTAAAGATTTGTTCTGCTGTTTGTTCTTAAGGAGATGAACAACATATTATTCAACCAGTCTGCAATATGTCTCCATAGACTGACTGCGATTGGCTGGAGGTACAAAATAACTCTTGCTTCTAAAAGGAGTCGGAGTATGTGCAGGTGAGCAACCTACTGGTTCAATAGAAGTGTCAGAATTAGGGGAGCGAAAGTATTCCCTTAAACGGATGTTTCTAAAACAAATTAAACATGTTTACCTTAACATCAAAATCGTTGCACTGAGTTGTAGGCACAAAATATAACCCTTTATTAAGCAAGGAAACATGGGCAGGGCTCAATATCTTGTTTGATCAATTAAAGACACTCAGTCCCGTGGGTTCTGGGACCGCGTGAACGGTCTCCTCTGCCTCTGGTAGTCGTTTCTTCTTACCCCGTCGGGTACAGCATCTCGTCGGCACTGGCACAATGGTATAATGAATGGAGGAGATTGATAGATAGTTAGCAGGGGTCATAATGACTAGAGGAGATAGATAGATAGTTAGCAGGGGTCATAATGACTAGAGGAGATAGATAGATAGTTAGCAGGGGTCATAATGACTAGAGGAGATAGATAGATAGTTAGCAGGGGTTATAATGAATGGAGGAGATAGATAGATAGATAGATAGATAGATAGATAGATAGATAGATAGATAGATAGATAGATAGATAGATAGATAGATAGATAGATAGATAGATAGATAGATAGATAGATAGATAGATAGATAGATAGATAGATAGATAGATAGATAGATAGATAGATAGATAGATAGATAGATAGATAGATAGATAGATAGATAGATAGATAGATAGATAGATAGATAGATAGATAGATAGATAGATAGATAGATAGATAGATACTAGATAGAATAGATAGATAGATAGATAGATAGATAGATAGATAGATAGATAGATAGATAGATAGATAGATAGATAGATAGATAGATAGATAGATAGATAGATAGATAGATAGATAGATAGATAGATAGATAGATAGATAGATAGATAGATAGATAGATAGATAGATAGATAGATAGATAGATAGATAGATAGCAGGGGTTATAATGAATGGATGAGATAGATAGCTAGCTAGCAGGGGTTATAATGACTAGAGGAGATAGTTAGCTAGCTAGCTAGCAGGGGTTATAATGAATGGAGGAGATAGATAGCTAGCTAGCTAGCAGGGGTTATAATGAATGGGGGAGATAGATAGATAGCTAGCTAGCTAGCAGGGGTTATAATGAATGGTTGAGATAGCTAGCTAGCATGGGTTATAATGAATGTTTGAGATAGATAGCTAGGGACCAGAAGGCCCCACAAAAATAGTAAACAAACTGAAATTAGTCCCCACAAGAAAATATTATATTCTTAGGGGGTTTAGGGTTAAGGTTAGAATTAACAATTGGCCCAGCGTCGTCCGGGATTGGCCAGGGTAGGCCTTCATTGTAAATTAGAATTTGTCGTTAACTGACTTGCCTAGTTAAATAAAGGTTTAATTATTTATGTATTTATGTTATTCAGGGTTAGGAGTTAGGGTTAAGGTTAGGGTAAGGGTTAGGGTTAGGTTTAGGGTTTAAGGAAAATAAGATTTTGAATGGAAATCAATTGTGTGTCCCCACAGGGTTAGCTAAACAAGACTGTGTGTGTATGTGTGTGTGTGTGCCTCCGTGTGTGTTCCTGATCATGTGTGTTTGGGGGGGATGGAGCTATGGCTGGATGGAGGATTGGAGGGATGGCTGGATGGAGGATTGGAGGGATGGAGGGATGGCTAGATGGAGGGATGGAGGGATGGCTGGATGGAGGATTGGAGGGATGGCTGCAGGGAGGGATGGCTGCAGGGAGGGATGACTGGATGGATGGATGGCTGCAGGGATGGATGGCTGCAGGGAGGGATGACTGCAGGGATGGATGGCTGCAGGGAGGGATGACTGGATGGAGGGATGGCTGCAGGGAGGGATGGATGGATGGATGGATGGCTGCAGGGAGGGATGACTGGATGGAGGGATGGCTGCAGGGATGGATGGATGGATGGATGGCTGGAGGGATGGATGAATGGATGGATGGATGGATGGCTGCAGGGATGGATGACTGGATGGAGGGATGGATGGAGGGAGGGATGGATGGCAGGATGGATGACTGGATGGAGGGATGGATGGCAGGATGGAGGGATGGCTGGATGGATGGATGGAGGGATGGCTGGATGGATGGAGGGATGGATGACTAGATGGAGGGATGGCTGGTTGGAGTGATGACTGGATGGAGGGATGGATGGATGGCAGGATGGAGGGATGGCTGGTTGGAGGGATGACTGGTTGGAGGGATGGCTGGTGTGTTGGAGGGATGGCTGGTTGGAGGGATGACTGGATGGAGGGAGGATGGAGGGATGGCAGGATGGAGGGATGGCTGGATGGCTGGTTTGAGGGATGACTGGATGGAGGGATGACTGGTTGGAGGGATGACTGGATTGAGGGATGGCTGGTTGGAGGGATGGCTGGATGGAGGGATGGCTGGTTGGAGGGATGGCTGGATGGAGGGATGGCTGGTTGGAGCGATGACTGGATGGAGGGATGGCTGGATGGCAGGATGGAGTGATGGCTGGTCGGAGGGATGACAGGATGGAGGGATGGCTGGTTGGAGGGATGGCTGGTTGGAGGGATGACTGGTTGGAGGGATGGCTGGATGGAGGGATGGCAGGATGGAGGGATGGCTGGTTGGAGGGATGGCTGGTTGGAGGGATGGCTGGATGGAGGGATGACTGGATGGAGGGATGGCTGGGTGGAGGGATGGCTGGTTGGAGGGATGGCTGGTTGGAGGGATGGAGGGATGGCTGGATGGAGGGATGACTGGATGGAGGGATGGCTGGTTGGAGGGATGACTGGATGGAGGGATGGCTGGTTGGAGGGATGACTGGATGGAGGGATGGCTGGTTGGAGGGATGACTGGATGGAGGGATGGCTGGATGGAGGGATGACTGGATGGAGGGATGGCAGGTTGGAGGGATGGCTGGATGGAGGGATGCTGGATGGAGCGATGACTGGATGGAGGGATGGAGGGATGGCTGGATGGAGGGATGGCTGGATGGAGGGATGACTGGATGGAGGGATGGCTGGAAGGAGGGATGGCTGGATGGAGGGATGACTGGATGGAGGGATGGAGGGATGGCTGGATGGAGGGATGACTGGATGGATGGATGACTGGATGGAGGGATGGCTGGTTGGAGGGATGGAGGGATGACTGGATGGAGGGATGGCTGGATGGAGGGATGACTGGATGGAGGGATGACTGGATGGATGACTGGATGGAGGGATGGCTGGTTGGAGGGATGGAGGGATGACTGGATGGAGGGATGGAGGGATGACAGGATGGAGTGAGGATGGAGGGAGGATGGAGGGATGACTGGTTGGAGGGATGGAGGGATGACTGGATGGAGGGATGGAGGGATGACTGGATGGAGGGATGGAGGGATGACTGGTTGGAGGAATGGAGGGATGACTGGATGGAGGGATGACTGGATGGAGGGATGGAGGGATGACTGGTTGGAGGAATGGAGGGATGACTGGATGGAGGGATGGAGGGATGACTGGTTGGAGGAATGGAGGGATGACTGGATGGAGGGATGGAGGGGTGACTGGATGGAGGGAGGATGGAGGGATGGCTGGTTGGAGGGATGACTGGATGGAGGGATGTGTTTCTCATTTCTTTCCTCAGCCTAGAGGAGTGTCTCTTTTCCCCCTCTTCCCCTCTGTCTTGGAGCTACTGTCCATCTCTCTCGCTGGTTCAGGTAAAACACAGGATAGTATCACAGGTCAAGCCACCCCCCACCCCCCCCGCCGCCTGCTCCCTCCATGTCCCCCTGTGTGTGTGCTTCTGTATCCCTGCCAGGCTTATACCTGTCATGTATCTTCCTCTTATTTGGTTGATTGTTCTTAATGTTTCTACCTGCCTTCACCCTTCTCCTTCTCTCCCACCTCTCCCTCAACCCCCCAACTCCCATATAAATGGCCTGTGTTTCTAGAGCCGTTGCTATGCCAACCGCCCTACTTTCTGTGGCTGCGCTGTGGGAGCAGCTGACGGTCCAATCAGAACTTTTGTTCACCCTGCCTCCTCATGGCTACCATCGACTACTGCAGCCCTGGCAACGACCACATTTAGAGCCTCCCCTGATATCGTCTCCCTCGTGGTTGATGTTGTGTTCTCCTCGAAAGACCGAAAGCTTTGGCAGGAGGAACAACAGTTAAAGGAGCAAAATAACATAAATAACAGCCAACCATATTGTCAGATGATCAGCTATAATTTGAACAGAAAAGCTTTAGATAAAAATCTGCATAGTCATGTATTACTGTTCTTTGGTGGAATTGTGAAAACATTTTTTTAGGTACTGATCCAACACAATCCTTTCTAGACAGAGCACCATTTCTAAAGTCCTTCTCATAGTTGGAGGAGGTGTGCTCTATCCATTATCCATTAATGTTCATTCAATCAATCAATCAATCAATCAATCAAAGGTATTGATAGAGCCCTTTTTACGTCAGTTGTCGCATTCAATAAACTGCATGTGTGGAGCCAGTGCTAATGAACTAGAGGAGGAACATCTAGAGATCTCTCTGCTTCCTGTTCTGCACATCCCCTAGAGGAGGAACATCTAGAGATCTCTCTGCTTCCTGTTCTGCACATCCCCTAGAGGAGGAACATCTAGAGAGCTCTCTGCTTCCTGTTCTGCACATCCCCTAGAGGAGGAACATCTAGAGACAGCTCTCTGCTTCCTGTTCTGCACATCCCCTAGAGGAGGAACATCTAGAGACAGCTCTCTGCTTCCTGTTCTACACATCCCCTAGAGGAGGAACATCTAGAGACAGCTCTCTGCTTCCTGTTCTGCACATCCCCTAGAGGAGGAACATCTAGAGACAGCTCTCTGCTTCCTGTTCTACACATCCCCTAGAGGAGGAACATCTAGAGATCTCTCTGCTTCCTGTTCTGCACATCCCCTAGAGGAGGAACATCTAGAGACAGCTCTCTGCTTCCTGTTCTGCACATCCCCTAGAGGAGGAACATCTAGAGATCTCTCTGCTTCCTGTTCTACACATCCCCTAGAGGAGGAACATCTAGAGACAGCTCTCTGCTTCCTGTTCTACACATCCCCTAGAGGAGGAACATCTAGAGACAGCTCTCTGCTTCCTGTTCTACACATCCCCTCTCCTGCACCTTCCTGAGCCCCAGGAACCCCTAACATCAGTCAGCCTGTAGGCATCACTCTGCCTGTAAAGTCTGGTGTTGTACATTAGGCTGGATGTAGCGGGAGTACAGTGACATTGTCCCTAGGTGCTGCTCTCGGGCCAGTTTTGTGTATTTTCCTCACTAATGTTTAAGGTTAGGATTGGGGGAGGGGAAGCTGATCCTGGACCACCTTTGGTGGTAAACTTTACCCCAGAGGGATTGTAGAGCAGGAGCAAAGCTGGTAGGTTGTTACTATTATTGCTATTGTTGCTATTGCTCAGCTTTTCACCTGAACCTGAGAATGCTCTGTCCTGATGCGTCATCTAGCTCACCGTCACAGATCCTAACATCAGTCAGCCTGGAGGAATCAGTCAGCCTGGAGGCGTCAGTCAGCCTGGAGGCATCAGTCAGCCTGGAGGCATCAGTCAGTCTGAAGGAATCAGTCAGTCTGGAGGCGTCAGTCAGCCTGGAGGAATCAGTCAGCCTGGAGGCGTCAGTCAGCCTGGAGGCATCAGTCAGCCTGGAGGAATCAGTCAGCCTGGAGGAATCAGTCAGTCTGGAGGAATTAGTCAGTCTGGAGGCGTCAGTCAGCCTGGAGGAATCAGTCAGCCTGGAGGAATCAGTCAGTCTGGAGGAATCAGTCAGCCTGGAGGAATCAGTCAGTCTGAAGGAATCAGTCAGCCTGGAGGAATCAGTCAGCCTGGAGGCATCAGTCAGTCTGGAGGAATCAGTCAGTCTGGAGGCGTCTGTCAGCCCGGTCAGATGTTGTAGAGCACAGCTGTAGGCAGAGCTCCACCATCATCACCACACCGATCTTTCATCAACCTGTACACCTGAGAATGCATCATGACTGCCTCTTGGATGACGCATGAAGGAGAATGAATCACTGAAGACTCTCACTCTATCGATAGAGGTGAGGAAGATGAGGAGGAGGAGGAAGGAGCAGCTAGAATCTGGCCCTTGAGTCTCTCCCCTTGAGTTCATTCATTCATTCTCTGACCTGAGGTTACACAAAGTATTTTCCTCACCTCTCCTCCTCTCCTCCTCCCCTCCTCCCCTCCTCCCCTCCTCTCCTCCTACTCTTCTCCCCTCCTCTCCTCCTCTCCTCACCTCCTCTCCTCCCCTCCTCTCCTCCTACTCACCTCTCCTCCCCTACTCTCCTCCCCTCCACCTCTCCTCCTCTCCCCACCTCCATCTCTCCTCTCCTCCTACTCTCCTCCCTCCCTCGCCTCCTCCTCCTACTCTCCTCTCCTCCTCTCCTCTCCTACTCTCCTCCTCTCCACCTCTCCTCCCCACCTTTCCTCCTACTCTCCTCCCCTCCTCTCCTCCTACTCTCCTCCTCTCCACCTCTCCTCCTCTCCTACTCTCCTCCCCACCTTTCCTCCTACTCTCCTCCCCACCTCTCCTCCCCTCCATCTCTCCTCTCCTCCTACTCTCCTCCCCTCTTCTTATAAAACATACAAGTGTTATTGTCACGTTCGTCATAACGAGGAGACCAAGGCGCAGTGTGAGATGAATACATTCTTCTTTATTTATACATTTAACTAACAAAATACCAAATGAACGTGAAGCTATAAACACGAGTGCTGACATGCAACTACACATAGACAATAACACACAAAACCAAAATGGCAAATGGCAACCTAAATAGGATCCCCAATCAGAAACAACGATAAACAGCTGCCTATGATTGGGAACCAATTCAGGCCACCATAGACCTACATTTACCTAGACATATCAAAACCCCATAGATGTACAAAAACCCAAGACAAGATTTTTTTTAAACACACATCACTCTCGTCACACCCTGACCTAACCAAAATAATAAAGAAAACAAAGATAACTAAGGTCAGGGCATGACCTTTGTTTCCCCCCACCCCCCAAAGGTCCGGTCGCAAACCTAAACCTATATGGGAGGGTCTGGGTGGGCATCTAACCTCGGTGGTGGCTCTGGTTCTCGACGCCGTCCCCCTTCTTTACAGTCCGCTCTTGTAGCACTGACCCGTGGATCATCGTTGGATGCTCTGGACTGCGGATCCTCGGCGTAGGCCCCGGGCTGGGGATCCTCGCTGCGTGGATCATCTCCGGATGTTCTGGACTGGGGACCGCCGCTGGAGACCCAGGACTGTGGCTGGTCGTTGGAGGTTCCGGACTATGGCCCGTCGTTGGAGGTTCCGGACTGTGGCTGGTCGTTGGAGGTTCCGGACTGTGGCCCGTCGTTGGAGGTTCCGGACTGTGGCCCGTCGTTGGAGGTTCCGGACTGTGGCCCGTCGTTGGAGGTTCCGGTCTGTGAACTGTCGCCGGAAGCTCTGGACTGGGTACTGTCGCCGGACGCTCTGGACTGGGTACTGTTGCCGGACGCTCTGGACTGGGTACTGTGGCCGGACGCTCTGGACTGGGTACTGTCACCGGACGCTCTGGACTGGGTACTGTCTCCGGACACTCTGGACTGGGTACTGTCGCCGGACGCTCTGGACTGGGTACTGTCGCCGGACGCTCTGGACTGGGTACTGTCGCCGGACACTCTGGACTGCCGAGACGCACTGTAGGCCTGGTGTTTGGTGCTGGAACTGATGGTGCCGGGCTGGTGACACGCACCTCAGGGCGATTGCGGGGAGGAGGCAGAGGATACACTGGACCGTGGAGATGCATTGGAGATCCAGAACATAGAGCTGGCTCAATCCGTCCTGGCTGGATGCCCATTCTAGCCCGGCAAATGCGAGGAGCTGGAATAGAGCGCACCGGGCGAGAATAGCGCACTGGAGACACCATGCACATCTCTGCATAACACGGTGCCTGACCAGTTACACGCTCCCCACGGTAAGCACGAGGAGTTGGCTCAGGTCTCCTACCTTAACCCCTCTAAAAGAAATCTTGGGGCTGCCTCTTGGGCTTCTGTGCCGTTAGCCGTTTAACCACATATCGTCGCTGTTCCTCTATTCTCCGGTATTTATCCTCGTAGTATCGCCGTTCCGCTTTCGCTGCTCACTCCTCAGGATGGCGATACTCCTGCTCCATCTAATATCTCCTCCCAGGTCCATTTCCCCATTAAGCTGTTCCTCCTTTTCACGCTGCTTGGTCCTGGTTTGGTGGGTTATTCTGCCACGTTCGTCGTAGAGGAGACCAAGGGGCAGCGTGAGATGAATACATTCTTCTTTATTTCGGGTGGCAGCGTAGCCTAGTGGTTAGAGCGTTGGACCAGTAACCAGCAGGTAGCCTAGTGGTTAGAGCGTTTGACTAGGAACCGAAAGGTTGCAAGTTCATATCCCCGAGCTGACAAGGTACAAATCTGTCGTTCTGCCCCTGAACAAGCAGTTAACCCACTGTTCCTAGGCCGTCATTGAAAATAAGAATTTGTTCTTAACTGACTTGCCTAGTTAAATAAAGGTTAAAAAGTTTAAAAGAAGAACACTAAACAAACTAACAAAAATAACAAAACGATCATGAAGCTATAAACACAAGTGCTGACATGCAACTACACATAGACAATAACACACTAAACCAATATTGAAAATGGCAACCTAAATAGGATCCCCAATAAGAGACAATGATAAACAGCTGCCTCTGATTGGGAACCAATTCAGGCCACCATAGACCTACATTTACCTAGACAAACCAAAACCCCATAAATGTACAAAAACCCTAGACAAGGTTAACACACATACCACCCTCGTCATACCCGAACCTAACCAAAATAATAAAGAAAACACAGATAACTAAGGTCAGGGCAGGACAGTTATACATCAGTTTAAAGTTTCCTGTTAATCCAACCACGGTATCAGATTTCAAAAAGGCTTTATGGTGAAAGCATACCATGCGATTATCTGAGAACAGTGCCCAGCAACAAATCATTACAAACAGTTATCAGCCAAGTAGAGGAGTTACACAAGTCAGAAATAGCGATCAAATTACCTTTGATGATCTTCATATGGTTGCACTCACAAGACTCCCATTTACTCAATAAATGTTTGTTGTGTTCGATAAAGTCCCTCTTTATATCCAAAAACATCAGTTTTGTTCGCGCATTTTGTTCAGTAATCCACAGGCTCAAACGCAGTCACAACAGGCAGACGAAAAATCCAAATAGTATCCGTAAAGTTCGTAGAAACATTTCAAACGATGTTTATAATCAATCTTCAGGTTGTTTTTAGCCTAAATAATCAATAATATTTCAACCGGACAATAACGTTGTCAATATAAAAGGTGAACAAGAAAGGCGCGTTCTCTGTCTCGCGCATGAAAAACCTCTGGGACACTGTAGGGTCCACTCATTCAGAGTGTCTTACTCCCTCATTTTTCAGAATACAAGCCTGAAACAATTTCTAAAGACTGTTGACATCTAGTGGAAGCCATAGGAAGTGCAATTTGAGTCCTAAATCAATGCATACTGTAATGGCATTCAATAGAAAACTACAAACATTTTAAAAAATCCCACTTCCTGGATGGATTTTTCTCAGGTTTTCGCCTGCCAAATCAGTTCTGTTATACTCACAGACATTATTTTAACAGTTTTGGAAATGTTAGAGTGTATCCAAATCTACCAATTATATGCATATCCTAGCTTCTGGGCCTGAGTAGCAGGCAGTTTACTTTGGGCACGCCTTTCCGGAGGTGAAAATAGTGCCCCCTACCCTAGTGAAGTTAAACAGTTGACACACCTCCTCCTCCCCTTCTCTCTCTCTCTGTTTCTGTCACTGGTCCAAGTGTCTGTCTGCTTGTTTGTCCGTCTGCCTGGCTGTCTCTCTGTCTGCTTGTCTGTCCGTCTGCCTCTATGTCAGTATTTTTGAGACCTACGTCTGTCTGTGTCTTCCTCAAATTACACAAAACCTACAGTTCAATACACCTTTAAATGAACATCCTCAGAATTGAACAGAATTCTGGACAGACAGACAGACCGTTTTTGGGGTCGTTGCTTGTATCCTTCCTGTCCCAAGGCATTGCCCTCACTCTCTAAGAGGTACCAGAGGGACACCTGTGTATATCATATATGGTATATGATATATGGTATATGATATATGCACCTCACCAATGCCAGATCTGGGGTGCGTTCAGTTCGATTCAACTTTTGGTTCGTTGCGTGACGGTTTGTCCTCAACGACCCGTTCTACAACAGCCTTTTGTGATCAATATGACTGTTTGAAATTACTCGAGCAGCACTCACCATACTTCATCTCCCTCTGGGCCACTATAATCACACTGTCATTCAACTGGTTGTTCAGGACAGTACCGTTTTCATTTCATTAAACGTTGCGCACTGTTCTGTTGTGCTGAACGCTATGATCCCGCCTCCACATGCCCCACCTTTAGAGTGTTATACTTCCTGGGTCTGGACCAATCATATGTCAGTATTAAAATGGATATAAGTACTCCACTGATACACAATTGGTATCATTCCATTATTAATTTCTCCATCTTCTGTAACACTCTAAATGTGTGATTTCCTTTTGATTTACGATTTACAGCACTCACCATACTTCACCTCCCTCTGATTTACGATTTACAGCACTCACCATACTTCACCTCCCTCTGATTTACGATTTACAGCACTCACCATACTTCACCTCCCTCTGATTTACGATTTACAGCACTCACCATACTTCATCTCCCTCTGATTTACGATTTACAGCACTCACCATACTTCATCTCCCTCTGATTTACGATTTACAGCACTCACCATACTTCATCTCCCTCTGATTTACGATTTACAGCACTCACCATACTTCATCTCCCTCTGGGCCACTCCTCTCCTGTCTTTTTGTGTTTTGTGTGAAATGATGTTTGTGTATGCTCTATCTATCTATCTCTGCGTTTATCTCTCTGTATCTATCTATCTCTGCGTTTATCTCTCTGTATCTCTCTCTCTCTCTGCGTTTATCTCTCTGTATCTCTCTCTCTCTCTGCGTTTATCTCTCTGTATCTCTCTCTCTCTCTGCGTTTATCTCTCTGTATCTATCTCTCTCTCTGCGTTTATCTCTCTGTATCTATCTCTCTCTCTGCGTTTATCTCTCTGTATCTCTCTCTCTCTCTGCGTTTATCTCTCTCTCTATCTATCTCTGCGTTTATCTCTCTGTATCTATCTCTCTCTCTGCGTTTATCTCTCTCTCTATCTATCTCTGCGTTTATCTCTCTGTATCTCTCTCTCTCTCTGCGTTTATCTCTCTGTATCTCTCTCTCTCTCTGCGTTTATCTCTCTGTATCTATCTCTCTCTCTGCGTTTATCTCTCTGTATCTATCTCTCTCTCTGCGTTTATCTCTCTGTATCTCTCTCTCTCTCTCTGCGTTTATCTCTCTGTATCTCTCTCTCTCTCTGCGTTTATCTCTCTGTATCTCTCTCTCTCTCTGCGTTTATCTCTCTGTATCTATCTCTCTCTCTGCGTTTATCTCTCTGTATCTCTCTCTCTCTCTGCGTTTATCTCTCTGTATCTATCTCTCTCTCTGCGTTTATCTCTCTGTATCTCTCTCTCTCTCTGCGTTTATCTCTCTGTATCTCTCTCTCTCTCTGCGTTTATCTCTCTGTATCTATCTCTCTCTCTGCGTTTATCTCTCTGTATCTCTCTCTCTCTCTGCGTTTATCTCTCTGTATCTATCTCTCTCTCTGCGTTTATCTCTCTGTATCTCTCTCTCTCTCTGCGTTTATCTCTCTCTATCTATCTCTCTCTCTGCGTTTATCTCTCTGTATCTCTCTCTCTCTCTGCGTTTATCTCTCTCTATCTATCTCTCTCTCTGCGTTTATCTCTCTGTATCTCTCTCTCTCTCTGCGTTTATCTCTCTCTATCTATCTCTCTCTCTGCGTTTATCTCTCTCTCTATCTCTCTCTGCGTTTATCTCTCTGTATCTCTCTCTCTCTCTGCGTTTATCTCTCTCTATCTATCTCTCTCTCTGCGTTTATCTCTCTGTATCTCTCTCTCTCTCTGCGTTTATCTCTCTGTATCTCTCTCTCTCTCTGCGTTTATCTCTCTCTATCTATCTCTCTCTCTGCGTTTATCTCTCTGTATCTCTCTCTCTCTGCGTTTATCTCTCTGTATCTCTCTCTCTCTCTGCGTTTATCTCTCTGTATCTATCTCTCTCTCTGCGTTTATCTCTCTGTATCTATCTCTCTCTCTGCGTTTATCTCTCTGTATCTCTCTCTCTCTCTGCGTTTATCTCTCTGTATCTCTCTCTCTCTCTGCGTTTATCTCTCTGTATCTCTCTCTCTCTCTGCGTTTATCTCTCTGTATCTATCTCTCTCTGCGTTTATCTCTCTCTGCGTTTATCTCTCTGTATCTCTCTGTATCTCTCTCTCTGCGTTTATCTCTCTGTATCTATCTCTCTCTCTGCGTTTATCTCTCTGTATCTCTCTCTCTCTCTGCGTTTATCTCTCTGTATCTCTCTCTCTCTGCGTTTATCTCTCTGTATCTATCTCTCTCTCTGCGTTTATCTCTCTGTATCTCTCTCTCTCTCTGCGTTTATCTCTCTGTATCTATCTCTCTCTCTGCGTTTATCTCTCTGTATCTCTCTCTCTCTCTGCGTTTATCTCTCTCTATCTATCTCTCTCTCTGCGTTTATCTCTCTGTATCTCTCTCTCTCTCTGCGTTTATCTCTCTCTATCTATCTCTCTCTCTGCGTTTATCTCTCTGTATCTCTCTCTCTCTCTGCGTTTATCTCTCTCTATCTATCTCTCTCTCTGCGTTTATCTCTCTCTCTATCTCTCTCTCTGTGTTTATCTCTCTGTATCTCTCTCTCTCTCTGCGTTTATCTCTCTCTATCTATCTCTCTCTCTGCGTTTATCTCTCTCTCTATCTCTCTCTGCGTTTATCTCTCTGTATCTCTCTCTCTCTGCGTTTATCTCTCTTCTATCTATCTCTCTCTCTGCGTTTATCTCTCTGTATCTCTCTCTCTCTCTGCGTTTATCTCTCTGTATCTCTCTCTCTCTGCGTTTATCTCTCTATCTATCTCTCTCTCTGCGTTTATCTCTCTATCTATCTCTCTCTCTGCGTTTATCTCTCTATCTATCTCTCTCTCTGCGTTTATCTCTCTATCTATCTCTCTCTCTGCGTTTATCTCTCTGTATCTCTCTCTCTTAATTGCTCTCTCTCTGTTGCTCTCTCTCTCTGTTGCTCTCTCTCTCTGTATCTCTCTCTCTCTGTTGCTCTCTCTCTCTGTTGTGCTCTCTCTGTATCTCTCCCTCTCTCGATTGCTCTCTCTCTCTCTCTGTTTCGCTCTCTCTAAATAGCTCTTGTTGTCTGTCTCTGTTTCTTTCTGTGACTAATCTTATCTCTGTTTTGCTCTTTCTCTTTCTCCCTCTTGTAGCCTCTTCTTTCCTCCTGACTTCTTCCTATCAGACAAAAGCCTTTCTGCTTTCCTTCGTTTTCCTTCCTTTCTTTCTTGCAGCTCAGTTCTTCTCCAATGTGCTGCTGTTTGTTGATATGTCACTCCTGGGTTTCTGTTTGTTGGTTCTGTAACCTTTAACCTTTGTTCATGCTATTAATGCTGTCGATTCTCTTCTGATACAGATGAATGTTCATCTGGTTTATACTTCTTTATACTTTGTTCTTTCTTTCTTTCTTTCTTCGTACCTCCTGTCTGTCTTAGCAGCTTCTATCATTTATTTCTCTCCCCCTCCTCTGTTGTGTATATTTCTCTCCCCCTCCTCTGTTGTGTATATTTCTCTCCCCCTCCTCTGTTGTGTATATTTCTCTCCCCCTCCTCTGTTGTGTATATTTCTCTCCTCCTCCTCTCCTCTCCTGTTGTGTACATTGGTTTGAAATGTTTTTATGTTTCTTTCCTGCCGTTGTTCGGTAGATATTTTATAATGATATTCTTTAAGGTTTTTGACCCAGAATGTGTTGCAACTGAAGGGTGTTGATTTGCAGTAGAAGCCTCTAAGTGGTAGTTTACACTGCGGATACTGGCTTGGAAGAACCCTACATTCTCTCTCTCTGTTTAACACACACACACACACACACACACACACACACACACACACACACACACACACACACACACACACACACACACACACACACACACACACACACACACACACACACACACACATATACATACACATACACACACACACACACATATATACACACACACACACACACACACACACATACACACACACACATATACACACACACACACACAATTACTATGTCATCTGGTCCTGTACATGTCTGTCTATGTTACTTTCCATGTCTCTCTTTGTTACTATACATGTCTGTCTATGTTACTTTCCATGTCTCTCTTTGTTACTATACATGTCTGTCTCCTTTGTGTGTATTGAGGGTTAGGGGGTTTCACCATTAAACTAAGTTGCATGGGTATGATTTGTAGGAGCTAACATCTCTGTGTATCCCAGACAGTAACAATCTTAAAACCAGACAGGGCTCTTACATTAAATATTCAAGATTAACACACCCTGGGCCTGAATCCATCGCTGGGCCTGACTCCATCCCTGGGCCTGAATCAATCCCTGGGCCTGACTCCATCCCTGGGCCAGACTCAATCCCTGGGCCTGACTCCATCCCTGGGCCTGAATCAATCCCTGGGCCTGACTCCATCCCTGGGCCAGACTCAATCCCTGGGCCTGAATCCATCCCTGGGCCAGAATCAATCCCTGGGACTGACTCCATCCCTGGGCCTGAATCAATCCCTGGGCCTGACTCCATCTCTGGGCCTGACTCCATCCCTGGGCCTGACTCAATCCCTGGGCCTGACTCAATCCTTAAGCCTGCGTGTTTTAGAAGTCACCTCGTCCCTGAATCTCTCTCTCTCTCTGTGGAGTCTGGTCTAGCTGCAGTCAGACACCCACCGCCTGCTTGGCTCCTGCCCTCAGCCCTGTGGTCACCCTGTCCTCTCTCTCTACAGGGGCGTGGGCAACAAGCCATGCAACAGTCCCAAAGGCCACCCCCCCGACGGACACTCCTCAGTCACCGATCTGGCCAACTCTCTCACCGGAGACATGGTCATGGTAAGACAACTTTTGTTGTAAGTTGGATAAACGCCCATGTAGTAACTAGGGTTCTATTTGGAACACAACCCTGATGACTTGCTCCTGAGAGAGAGAGAGAGAGAGAGAGAGAGAGAGAGAGAGAGAGAGAGAGAGAGAGAGGGGGAGAGAGAGAGAGAGGGAGAAGTAGAGGGGGGAGAGAGAGAGAGAGAGAGAGAGAGAGAGAGAGAGGAAGAGAGAGAGAGAGAGAGAGAGAGAGAGAGAGAGAGGGAGAGAGAGAGAGAGGAAGAAGAGAGAGAGAGAGAGAGAGAGAGAGAGAGGGAGAGAGAGAGAGAGGGAGAAGTAGAGGGGGAGAGAGAGAGAGAGAGATGGAGAAGGGAAGAGAAGAGAAAGATGGAGAGGCTGGCTCCCATCACCTCCACTCTCCACTCCCGCTGTCTATAGTCATCAAAGGGCTGTGTGTGTGGGAGGGTGGTGTGTGTACACGTGCCTGCATGCCTGAGTATATAGTTGAATCCTAAAACCCTACTCTCCCTGCTCCTGGTGTTAATCCTCCATGATTTTACTATCACATTCTTTTTTTAATATGTGTGTTAAATTGTAAAAAATAAATAAATAAATCTAAATTCCACCTCTCCCCCCATTAGCTGTCCCCGGGATCAGAGGATGACGATGGTGAAGGTGCTGTCAGTGAGAAGCTGGGACGGATCCAGTTCTCTGTTGGTTACAGCTTCCAGGACTCCACTCTGACCGTCAAGATTCTCAAGGTATCCGTGGCTCTATGTATCTCAGTTGTAAAGCCGGAATCATCCGTTTGATTCCTGCTGAGGACACTTTTGCGAAATGTTATGCAAAATTGTAAGTTGGATAAAAGTGACTGGTAAATGGCATATGTTGTTACAATTATTATTATGAAGGGCCAGGAGCTACCAGCCAAGGACTTCTCTGGGACCTCTGACCCCTTCGTCAAAATCTACCTGCTTCCTGACAAGAAGCACAAACTGGAGACCAAGATCAAGAGGAAGAACCTCAACCCTCACTGGAACGAGACCTTCCTGTTCGAAGGTACATTTACATGCTCTTCTCAATGCCCTCCTCAATGCTCTCCTCAATGCTCTCCTCAATGCTCTCCTCAATGTTCTCCTCAATGCTCTCCTCAATGCTCTTCTCAATGCTCTCCTCAATGCTCTTCTCAGTGCTCTCCTCAATGCTCTTCTCAATGCTCTCCTCAATGCTCTCCTCAATGCTCTTCTCAATGCTCTCCTCAATGCTCTTCTCAGTGCTCTCCTCAATGCTCTTCTCAATGGGGATTTACATGCTCTTCTCAATGCTCTCCTCAATGTTCTCCTCAATGCTCTCCTCAATGCTCTCCTCGATGCTCTTCTCAATGCTTCCTCAATGCTCTTCTCAATGCTCTCCTCAGTGCTCTTCTCAATGCTCTCCTCAATGGGGATATACATGCTCTTCTCAATGCTCTTCTCAATGCTCTCCTCAATGTTCTCCTCAATGCTCTTCTCAATACTCTCCTCAATGGGGATATACATGCTCTCCTCAATGCTCTTCTCAATGCTCTCCTCAATGCTCTTCTCAATGCTCTCCTCAATGCTCTTCTCAATGCTCTCCTCAATGGGGATTTACATGCTCTCCTCAATGCTCTTCTCAATGCTCTCCTCAATGTTCTCCTCAATGCTCTCCTCAATGTTCTCCTCAATGCTCTCCTCAATGCTCTCCTCGATGCTCTTCTCAATGCTTCCTCAATGCTCTCCTCAATGCTCTCCTCAATGTTCTCCTCATTGCTCTCCTCAATGCTTTTCTCAATGCTCTCCTCAATGCTCTCCTCAATGCTCTCCTCAATGCTCTTCTCAATGCTCTCCTCAATGCTCTCCTCAATGCTCTCCTCAATGCTCTCTTCAATGCTCTTCTCAATGCTCTCCTCAATGCTCTCCTCAATGCTCTCCTCAATGCTCTTCTCAATGCTCTCTTCAATGCTCTCAATACTTTTTTCATTGCTCTTCTCAATGTATTTGCTTTATTTTATGAAGTGTACACTCGTTCGGCAGAAGCCATAGTCATATGGGTCGAAATGAATTAAGATTGAGGGTTAGGTTAAGGTTAGCTTTAGGAAAGAGGATTAGGTTAAGGTTAGGTTTAGGAACTAGGGTTAGGTTAAGGTTAGGTTTAGTAATGAGGGTTAGGTTAAGGTTAGGTTTAGTAATGAGAGTTAGGTTAAGGTTAGGTTTAGGAATGGGGATTAGGTTAAGGTTAGGTTTAGGAATGAGGTTTAGGTTAAGATTAGGTTTAGGAACAAAGGTTAAATTTAGGTTTAGGAACTAGGGGTAGGTTAAGGTTGGGTTAAAGTTTGGTTTAGGAAAGAGGGTTAGGTTAAGGTTAGATTTAGGAATGAGGGTTAGATTATGGTTAGATTTAGGAATGAGGGTAAGGTTAAGATTAGGGTTAGGTTTAGGAATAAGGGTAAGGTTAAGGTGGGGGTTATGATGGCACCAACAGAAATGGTCGCCCTGTCGCTAGCTCCTAGCCAACTTGCCAGTATTTGATTTTTTTGTGTGTTACTTCTTACATTATTTGCTTAGAACATTTCTCACATTATTACCTACATCCACTTCCGAGTATTTTACTCACTAATGGTACTGTAACATACACTGTTTCACGGAAACTTGGCTCTCTCAGGATATACTTTCTGAGTCCTTACAGCCAGTTGGGTTCTGAGTTCATATCGTAGACAGGAATAAGGGAGGGGGTGTATGTTTCATGATTAACTACTCATGGTGTGATTGTGATAACATACAGGAACCCCTGACCTAGAATACCACACAATCAAATGCCGACCGTATTACCTCCCAAGAGAATTATCTTCAGTTATAGTCACAGCCGTGTATATTCCCCCTCAAGCCGAAACCACGACGGCCCTTAAAAGAACTTCACTGGACTTTATGTAAACTGGAAACCACATATCCTGAGGCTGCATTTATTGTAGCTGGGAAATTTAACAAAGAACATTTGAGAAAAACGCTACCGAAGTTTTATCAACACATTGACTGTAGTACTCGCGCTGCTAAAATACTCGACCACTGCTACTCCAACTTCCGGGATGCCTACAAGGCCCTCCCCCGCCCTCCCTTCGGCAAATCTGACATGACTTCATCTTGCTCCTCCTTTCCTATAGGCAGAAACTCAAATAGGAAGCACCCATGCTAAGGACAATTCAACACTGGTCTGACCAATCGGAAGATGGAGATGTTGTACCCACTGGTACTATTAAAACCTACCCTAACCAGAAACCGTGGATAGATGGCAGCATTTGCACAAAACTGAAAGCGCGAACCATCGCATTTAACCAAGGCAAGGTGACTGGGAATATGGCATAGTACAAACAGTGTAGTTATTCCCTCCGTAAGGCAAAACGTCAGAGACCAAGTGGAGTCGTAATTCAACGGCTCAGACATAAGACGTATGTGGCAGGGTCTACAGACAATCACAGACTACAAAGGGAAAACCAACCATGTCGCGGACACTGACGTCTTGCTTCCGGACCAGCTAAACACCTTCTTCGCCCGCTTTGAGAATAACACAGCCGACGTGAGTAAGACGTTTAAACGTGTTAACCCACGCAAGGCTGCCGGCCCAGACGGCATCCATAGCCGCCTCCTCAAAGCATGTGCAGACCAGCTGTCTGGTGTGTTTACGGACATATTCAATCTTTCACTATCCTAGTCTGCTGTCCCTACATGCTTCAAGATGGCCATCATTGTTCCTGTACCCAAGAAGGCAAAGATAATTGAACTAAATGACTATCGCCTCATAGTAGTCACTTCTGTCATCATGAAGTGCTTTGAGAGGCTAGTCAAGGATCATATCACCTCTACCTTACCTGTCACCCTAGACCCACTTCAATTTGCTTACCGCCCCAATAGGTCCACAGACAATGCAATCGCCATCACACTGCCCTATCCCATCTCAACAAGAGGAATACCTATGTAAGAATGCTGTTCATTGACTATAGCGCAGCCTTCAACAGCATAATTACCCTCCAAGCTCATCATTAAGCTCGAGGCCCTCGGTCTGAACCCTATGCAACTGGGTCCTGGACGAAGAAACGGTAAGTACCCGTGGTAAGGACTGTTCAATATAGGTCTGACTAAACGGAATCTATGCTTCAAGATTCTAATAATTTGTTTGGTACTTTTACCCCTTTTTTTGTGATATCCAATTGGTAGTTACAGTCTTGTCCCATCGCTGCAACTCCCCTATGAACTCAGGAGAGGTGAAGGTCGAGAGCCATGAGTCCTCTGAAACACGACCCTGCCAAACCGCACTGCATCTTGACACACTGCTCGCTTAGCCCGGAAGCAAGACGCACCAATGTGTCGGAGAAAACACTGTCCAGCTGGCAACCAAAGTCAGCTTTCAGCTTTCAGGCAAAGGGCCCACCACAAGGAGTCGCTAGAGCTAGATAGGACAAGGAAATTCCGTCCAGCCAAACTCTCTCCTAACCCAGAAATCGAACCCGGGTCTGTAGTGATGCCTTAAGCACTGCATTGCAGTGGGAGGCTGCTTCAAGATTGTTTTGATTAGACTCGAATATGTTCTGGGTTGCCTCTGAGAATAACATTGACGTATACACTGACTCAGTGACGGGGTTCATCAGGAAGTGGACAGAGGATGTTGTTCCCACTGTGACTGGGTTCATCGGGAAGTGTATAGAGGATGTTGTTCGTACAGTGACTGGGTTCATCAGGAAGTGGGTAGAGGATGTTGTTACTAGAGTGACTGGGTTCATCAGGAAGTGGGTAGAGGATGTTGTTCCTACAGTGACTGGGTTCATCAGGAAGTGGATAGAGGATGTTGTTCCCACTGTGACTGGGTTCATCGGGAAGTGTATAGAGGATGTTGTTCCCACTGTGACTGGGTTCATCAGGAAGTGTATAGGGTGTGTTGTTCCTACTGTGTCTGGGTTCATCAGGAAGTGGATAGAGGGTGTTGTTCCTACAGTGACTGGGTTCATCAGGAAGTGGGTAGAGGATGTTGTTCCTACAGTGACTGGGTTCATCAGGAAGTGGGTAGAGGATGTTGTTACTAGAGTGACTGGGTTCATCAGGAAGTGGGTAGAGGATGTTGTTCCTACAGTGACTGGGTTCATCAGGAAGTGGGTAGAGGATGTTGTTCCTGCAGTGACTGGGTTCATCAGGAAGTGGGTAGAGGATGTTGTTCTTACAGTGACTGGGTTCATCAGAAAGTGGGTAGAGGGTGTTGTTCCCACTGTGACTGGGTTCATCGGGAAGTGTATAGAGGGTGTTGTTCCTACAGTGACTGGGTTCATCAGGAAGTGGGTAGAGGATGTTGTTCCTACAGTGACTGGGTTCATCAGGAAGTGGGTAGAGGATGTTGTTCCTAGAGTGACTGGGTTCATCAGGAAGTGGGTAGAGGATGTTGTTCCTACAGTGACTGGGTTCATCAGGAAGTGGGTAGAGGATGTTGTTCCTGCAGTGACTGGGTTCATCAGGAAGTGGGTAGAGGATGTTGTTCCTACAGTGACTGGGTTCATCGGGAAGTGTATAGAGGGTGTTGTTCCTACTGTGTCTGGGTTCATCAGGAAGTGGATAGAGGGTGTTGTTCCTACAGTGACTGGGTTCATCAGGAAGTGGGTAGAGGGTGTTGTTCCTACAGTGACTGGGTTCATCATGAAGTGGGTAGAGGATGTTGTTCCTAGAGTGACTGGGTTCATCAGGAAGTGGGTAGAGGATGTTGTTCCTACAGTGACTGGGTTCATCAGGAAGTGGGTAGAGGATGTTGTTCCTACAGTGACTGGGTTCATCAGGAAGTGGGTAGAGGATGTTGTTCCTACAGTGACTGGGTTCATCAGGAAGTGGGTAGAGGATGTTGTTACTAGAGTGACTGGGTTCATCAGGAAGTGGGTAGAGGATGTTGTTCCTACAGTGACTGGGTTCATCAGGAAGTGGGTAGAGGATGTTGTTCCTACAGTGACTGGGTTCATCAGGAAGTGGATAGAGGATGTTGTTCCTACAGTGACTGGGTTCATCAGGAAGTGGATAGAGGATGTTGTTCCTACAGTGACTGGGTTCATCAGGAAGTGGGTAGAGGGTGTTGTTCCTACAGTGATGATTAGAACTTATCCAAACCAAAATCTCGTGCAAAACTGAAGGCCAGAACCACTGCATTTAACCACAGCAAGGTGACTGGGAGCATGGATGAATACAAACAGTCCAGCTATGCCCTCAGTAAGGCAATCAAACAGGCAAAACATCAGTATGTGTACAAAGTGAAGTCACAATTCAACGTCTCAGACATGAGACTTAAAGTGGGAAGACAAGTATGTGAACGCTTTAGAATTACCTGGATTTCTGCATAAATTGGTCATAAAATGTTATCTGATATAAGTCACAACAACAGACAGTCTGCTTAAACTAATAACACACAAACAATTATAATTTTTCATGTCTTTATTGAACACACCGTGTAAACATTCACAGTGCAGGGTGGATGTCAACCCTTGGATTTAATATCAGGTTGACCCTCCTTTAGCAGCAATAACCTCAACCAAACGTCAGGAGGAATTTTGGACCATTCCTCTTTACAAAACTGTCTCAGTTCCACAATATTCTTGGGATGTCTGGTGTGAACCGCTCTCCTGAGGTCCTGCCACAGCATCTCAATCAAGTGGAGGTCAGGACTGACTGGGCCACTCCAGAAGGTCAGGACTGACTGGGCCACTCCAGAAGGTCAGGACTGACTGGGCCACTCCAGAACTTCAGGACTGACTGGGCCACTCCAGAAGGTCAGGACTGACTGGGCCACTCCAGAAGGTCAGGACTGACTGGGCCACTCCAGAAGGTCAGGACTGACTGGGCCACTCCAGAAGGTCAGGACTGACTGGGCCACTCCAGAAGGTCAGGACTGACTGGGCCACTCCAGAAGGTCAGGACTGACTGGGCCACTCCAGAAGGTCAGGACTGACTGGGCCACTCCAGAAGGTCAGGACTGACTGGGTCACTCCAGAAGGTCAGGATTGACTGGGCCACTCCAGAAGGTCAGGACTCTGACTGGGCCACTCCAGAAGGTCAGGACTGACTGGGCCACTCCAGAAGGTCAGGACTGACTGGGCCACTCCAGAAGGTCAGGACTCTGACCGGGCCACTCCAGAAGGTCAGGACTGACTGGGCCACTCCAGAAGGTCAGGACTCTGACTGGGCCACTCCAGAAGGTCAGGACTCTGACTGGGCCACTCCCGAAGGTCAGGACTCTGACTGGGCCTCTCCAGAAGGTCAGGGCTCTGACTGGGCCACTCCAGAAGGTCAGGACTCTGACTTGGCCACCGCAGAAGGTCAGGACTCTGACTGGACCACTCCAGAAGGCATATTTTCTTCTGTTCCAGCCATTCTGTAGTTGATTTACTTTTGTCTTTTGAATGTTATCCTGTGGCATCACCCAACTTCTGTAGAGCTTCAATTGGCGGACAGCCTTACATTCTCCTGTAAAATGTCTTGATAAACTTGGGAATTTATTTTTATGTCAATGATAGCAAGCTATTCAGGCCCTGAGGCAGCAAAGCAGCCCCAAACTATGATGCTCCTGCCACCATAGTTTACAGTTGGGATGAGGTTTTGATGTTGGTGTGCTGTGTCATCAAACTGCACACTGCCCTACCTATGTAAGAATGCTGTTCACCGACTACAGCTCAGCCTTCAACACCATAGTGACCTCCAAGCTCATCACCAAGTTCAGGGTCTGAACATGTGCAACTGGGTCCTGGTCTTCCTGAGGGGCTGCCCCCAGGTGGTGAAGGTAGGAAACAACACCTGCACTTCACTGATCCTCAACACAGGGGCCCCTACAAGGGTGCGTGCTCAGCCCCCTCCTGCACTCCCTGGTTACCCATGACTGCGTGTCCACGCACGTCACCAACTCAATCATAAAGTTTGCAGACAATACAAAAAATAACAACAGCCTACAGGGAGGAGCTGAAGGCCCTGGAGGAGTGGTGCCAGAAAAATAACCTTTCCCTCAACGTCAACAAAACAAAGGAGCTGATCGTGGACTTCAGGAGACAGATGCAAGAGCACGCCCCCATCCACATCAACGGTGTCGCTGTGCCTCTTCATTTAAATTGTTATTTATTTTTTTAAACTAGGCAAGTCAGTTAAGAACAAATTCTTATTTATAATGACGGCCTACCGGGGAACAGTGGGTTAACTGCCTTGTTCCTACCCCAACCAAACCCGCCACCCTATGGGTCTCCCAATCACGGCCGGATGTGATACAGGATATGAACCAGGGACTGCAGTGATGCCTCTTGCACTGAGATGCAGTAACTTAGCTGAGCCATTCGGGAGCCCAACCTCAGGAGGCTGAAGAAATTCAGCTTGGCCCCTAAGGCCCTCACAAACTTTTACAGATGCACAATTGAAAGCATCCTGTCGGGCTGCATCACAGCCTGGTACAGCAACTGCACCGCCCACAACCGCAAGGCTCTCCAAGGCTCTCCAGCAGTCTGCTCAACGCATCACCGGGGGCACACTGTCAGCCCTCCAGGACACATACAGCACCCGATGTCACAGGAAGGCCAAGAAGATCATCAAGGACCTCAGCCACCCGAGCCAAAGCCTGTTCACCCCGTTATAATCCAAAAGGTGAGGTTGGTGCAAGTGCCTCAAAGCTGGGACCGAGAGACTGAAAAACTGCTTTTTTTTATTTTATCTTTATTTTACTAGGCAAGTCAGTTAAGAACAAATTCTTATTTTCAATGACGGCCTAGGAACAGTGGGTTAACTGCCTGTTCAGGGGCAGAACGACAGATTTATACCTAGTCAGCTCGGGGATTCAAACTTGCAACCTTTTGGTTAGGTACCCCGACAGGTACCCTGAACTTAGTCACTGTTACTAGCCGGTGCTGCACCGTAGAGACTGTTGCCCTAGGTTCGTAGTCATTGAACATTGGTCACTTTAATAATGTTCCCATACCGTTTTACCCACTTCATATGTATATACTGTTTTCTAGTCAAGGCTCATCCTATATACGGTGCCTTGGGAAAGTATTCAGACCCCTTGACTTTTTCCACATTGTGTTTCATTACATCCTTATTCTTAAAATAGATTAAATCGTTTTTCCCCCTCATTTTTTTCCCTCATCGTCCCTCATCGTCATCTTACTCAGTTGTGCACCGGGGCCTCCCACTCCTCTTTCTATTCTGGTTAGAGCCCGTTTGCACTGTTCTGTGAAGGGGGTAGTACACAGTGTTGTATGAGATCTTCCGTTTCTTGGCAATTTCTGGCATGTAATAGCCTTCATTTCTCAGAACAAGAATAGACTGACGAGTTTCAGAAGAGAGTTATTTGTTTCTGGTATTTTGAGCCTGTAATCAAATCCACAAATGCTGATGCTCCAGATACTCAACTAGTCTAAAGAAGGACAGTTTTATTGCTTCTTTAATTAGGACAACAGTTTTCAGCTGTGCTAACATAATTGCAAAAGGGTTTTCTAATGGTCAAATAGCTTTTTAAAATTTTGAACTTGGATTAGCTAACACAACGTGCCATTGGAACACAGGGTTGATGGTTGCTGATAATGGGCCTCTGTACACCTATGTAGATATTCCATAAAAAACCTGCCGTTTCATTTACAATATTAACAATGTCTACACTGTATTTCTGATCAATTCGATGTTATTTTAATGGACAAACAATAGCTTTTCTAAAAAATAAGGGCATTTCTATGTGACCCCAAACTTTTGAACGGTAGTGTATCTTTTTAAGGTTTAGGAATGAACGAGGGTTAAGATGAGGTTATAGTTACGGGTTAGCCACTAGGGTTAGGGTAATGGTTAGGTTTAGGAATGAGGGTTAGGTTAAGGTTAGGTTTAGAAACTAGGGTTAGATTAAGGTTGGAGTTAGGTTTATGAACAAAAGTTAGGGTTAGGAATGAGGGCTAGGTTATGGTTAAGGTTAAGGTTAGGTTTAAACAAGAGGGTTAGGTTAAGGTTAGGATTAACGTTAGGTTTAGGTACAGGATCGAGGGTTAAGTTTAGGTTTAGAAACTAGGGTTAGGTTAAGATTAGGTTTAGGAATGAGGGTTAGATTAAGGTCAAGGTTAGGTTAAGTTTAGGATTAAGGTTAGGTTTAGGAACAAAGATTAAAGCTTCTTAAGCTTGTTACTTTTTGGGTGAGCAGACCAAATTCACATATAAATATTAGTTATAGATCTGTCATTCTCATTGAAAGTCAGTTTAAGAAGTGGTAGATCTGTACTATTTCTATGCTTCCCGTTCTTAAATTCCATCTTTGCATCTTTTACTTTCAGTTTTGTACACCAGCTTCAAACAGCTTAATATTTTTGGTTATGATCAAGCTTTTATTATATATTTCACAGCGGTTTGGATGGTGATTCTCTACAATATACTTCCTTGTTTTGTCACATAAATGGAAATTAGGCAAAACTATTTGAATTTTAGCAACCAGGAAATGGTGGAGCAATTTCTTCATAGTGCATCTTTGATTTTTAGGTTAAGGTTTTGGAACGAGGGTTAGGTATCGTTTCAGTATATGGTTATAGGATGTGTCCCCCATGGGACGGTTGAGCTAACTTGCTCTAATGTGATTAGCATGACGTTTTAAGTAACAAGAAAATTTCTCAGGACATGGACATTTGGGCAGAAAGCTTAAATTCCTGTTAATCTGATCCAATTTATAGTAGCTATTATAGTGAAATAATACATAATATTGTTGGAGGAGAGTGCACAGTTATGTACTTGAAAATGTATAAATTAACCAATTAGGCACATTTGGGCAGACAACATTTTGAACAGTAATGCAATGGTTAATTGGATCAGTGTACAACTTTGCACATACACTGCTGCCATCTAGTGGCCAAAATCTAAAGTGTGCCTAAACTGCAATAATACATTGTGACCTTTCTCTTGCATTTCAAAGATGAAATGATTTCTTTGTATTATCTTTCACTAGATATAATGTGTTATATTCTTCTACATTAATTTCACAATTCCACAAACTTCAAACTGTTTCCTTTCAATTGGTATCGAGAATATGCATATCCTTGCTTCAGGTCCTGAGCTACAGGCAGTTAGAGTTGGGAATGTAATGAAAATTGGAAAATTGAAAAAAGGTCTGATTCTTTTTAACCTTTTCTCTGTGTCTGTTTCGCTCTCTCTCCCTCCCCTCTCTCCCTCTCACTCTCTCCTTCTCTCCCTTTCTCCCCCTTCCTTACCTCCAGGTTTCCCATACGAGAAAGTGAGGGAGAGGACTCTGTACCTGCAGGTGTTGGACTTTGACCGGTTCAGTCGCAACGACCCCATCGGGGAGGTTTCCATCCCTCTCAACAAACTCAGTGACCTGGGACACATGCAGACCTTCTGGAAGGAACTCAAACCCTGCATGGATGGAGCTGTAAGGGGGGGGGTGGAGCTGTAAGGCTGGATGGGTGGGGTGGTTGGGGTGGGTGAATGGGGTGGATTGGGTGGATGGGGTGGTTGGGGTGGGTGGGTGAATGGGGTGGTTGGGTGGATGGGGTGGTTGGGGTGGGTGAATGGGGTGGTTGGGAGGATGGGGTGGATGGGGTGTTTGGGGTGGATGGGTGAATGGGGTGGTTGGGGTGGATGGGTGGATGGGGTGGGTGAATGGGGTGGTTGGGGAGAATGGGGTGGATTGGGTGAATGGGGTGGATGGGGTGGATTGGGTGAATGGGGTGGTTGGGTGGGTGGGGTGGATTGGGTGAATGGGGTGGGTGGGGTGGTTGGGTGGATGGGTTGAGTGGGGTGGATTTGGTGAATGGGGTGGTTGGGGTGGGTGGGTGAATGGGGTGGTTGGGGTGGATGGGGTGGGTGAATGGGGAGGATGGGGTGGATGGGGTGGTTGGGGAGGATGGGGTGGATGGGTGGTTGGGGTGGGTGAATGGGGTGGTTGGGGTGGATGGGTGGTTGGGTGGTTGGGTGGTTGGGTGGTTGGGGTGGGTGAATGGGGTGGTTGGGTGGTTGGGTGGTTGGGGTGGGTGAATGGGGTGGTTGGGTGGTTGGGTGGTTGGGGTGGGTGAATGGGGTGGTTGGGGAGGATGGGGTTGTTGGGTGGTTGGGGTGGGTGAATGGGGTGGTTGGGGTGGTTGGGTGGTTGGGTGGTTGGGGTGGGTGAATGGGGTGGTTGGGTGGTTGGGGTGGGTGAATGGGGTGGTTGGGGTGGATGGGTGGTTGGGTGGTTGGGGAGGGTGAATGGGGTGGTTGGGTGGTTGGGTGGTTGGGGTGGGTGAATGGGGTGGTTGGGTGGTTGGGGTGGGTGAATGGGGTGGTTGGGTGGTTGGGTGGTTGGGGTGGGTGAATGGGGTGGTTGGGTGGTTGGGTGGTTGGGGTGGGTGAATGGGGTGGTTGGGGTGGATGGGTGGATGGGGTGGGTGAATGGGGTGGTTGGGTGGTTGGGTGGTTGGGGTGGATGTATATTGCGAACGTCTACCAACCTAAAGTTTCTGTGTTCTGATTCTCATCACGGACAACTTTAGCATTGTAGCAACTTTGCAACTACTGCCTGGTAGCTAACCCTAACCCATGTTAGCTAATACTAACCCTAACCCATGTTAGCTAACGCTAACCCTAACCCATGTTAGCTGATGCTAACCCTAACCCATGTTAGCTAATGCTAACCCTAACCCATGTTAGCTAACGCTAACCCTAACCCATGTTAGCTGATGCTAACCCTAACCCATGTTAGCTAACCCTAACCCATTTTAGCTCATGCTAACCCTAACCCATGTTAGCTAATGCTAACCCTAACCCTTTAACTACATAGCTAGCATGTTACCTAACCCTAACCTTAACCCCTAACCCTAGCCCTAATCTTAACTCTTATCCCTGAATTTAACCTTTAGCCTAGCTATTGTTAGCCACTAAGCTAGCTTAGCTAACGTTAGCCACAACAAATTGGAATTTGTGTAATGTATACAATTCCGTTATGAAGAAAGAAAATTATGTAATACACATGAAAAAGTGAAAGTCTTTTTCACAATGTCTGTATATAGTAACTAACTGTGTGTGTGTGTGTGTGTGTGTGTGTGTGTGTGTGTGTGTGTGTGTGTGTGTGTGTGTGTGTGTGTGTGTGTGTGTGTGTTCCCCAGGGGAGGCGGGGACCTGCTGGTGTCTCTGTGCTATAACCCAACAGCCAACACCATCACTGTGAACATCATCAAAGCACGCAATCTCAAAGCCATGGACATAGGAGGAACATCGGGTTGGTATCCTCTCCTTCTCTCCTCCAGTCGCCATACCTGTAGCCTGCCTCTGGTATAATGCATTTCCACCTCTCACTCATCCCTAATCCCTACCTGTAGCCTGCCTCTGGTATAATGCATTTCCACCTCTCACTCATCCCTAATCCCTACCTGTAGCCTGCCTCTGGTATAATGCATTTCCACCTATCACTCATCCCTAATCCCTACCTGTAGCCTGCCTCTGGTATAATGCATTTCCACCTCTCACTCATCCCTAATCCCTACCTGTAGCCTGCCTCTGGTATAATGCATTTCCACCTCTCACTCATCCCTAATCCCTACCTGTAGCCTGCCTCTGGTATAATGCATTTCCATCTCTCTCACTCATCCCTAATCCCTACCTGTAGCCTGCCTCTGGTATAATGCATTTTCACCTCTCACTCATCCCTAATCCCTACCTGTAGCCTGCCTCTGGTATAATGCATTTCCACCTCTCACTCATCCCTAATCCCTACCTGTAGCCTGCCTCTGGTATAATGCATTTCCACCTCTCACTCATCCCTAATCCCTACCTGTAGCCTGCCTCTGGTATAATGCATTTCCATCTCTCTCACTATCAGTGTTGCTCGTCCTGAATTAAAATTATATATTGTAACAGATCAGTCTTGCTGGCAAAACACCATTAAATATTGCTAAATTATTTATATATATTTATAGTTATTTAGCTATAGTGTGGAGCTATAGATGTTGCGTAGGAATCACAATAATATCTGAGACATTTCCCGGGGGAAACATTTATACAAGCCCTCTCATTGGCTACTATTTTGCAATATCAAAATTCTCTGAGCCACCTTGTTGATACAATGTTTCAGTATTCTCAGAGTCACCTTGTTGATACAATGTTTCAGTATTCTCAGAGTCACCTTGTTGATACAATGTTTCAGTATTCTCAGTCACCTTGTTGATACAATGGTTCAGTATTCTCAAGAGTCACCTTGTTGATACAATGTTTCAGTATTCTCAGAGTCACCTTGTTGATACAATGTTTCAGTATTCTCAGTCACCTTGTTGATACAATGTTTCAGTATTCTCAGTCACCTTGTTGATACAATGTTTCAGTATTCTCAGTCACCTTGTTGATACAATGTTTCAGTATTCTCAGTCACCTTGTTGATACAATGTTTCAGTATTCTCAGAGTCACCTTGTTGATACAATGTTTCAGTATTCTCAGAGTCACCTTGTTGATACAATGTTTCAGTATTCTCAGAGTCACCTTGTTGATACAATGTTTCAGTATTCTCAGAGTCACCTTGTTGATACAATGTTTCAGTATTCTCAGTCACCTTGTTGATACAATGTTTCAGTATTCTCAGAGCCACCTTGTTTCAATGTTTCAGTATTCTCAGAGTCACCTTGTTGATACAAAGTATTCTCAGTCACCTTGTTGATACAATGTTTCAGTATTCTCAGTCAGTCACCTTGTTGATACAATGTTTCAGTATTCTCAGAGTCACCTTGTTGATACAATGTTTCAGTATTCTCAGAGTCACCTTGTTGATACAATGTTTCAGTATTCTCAGAGTCACCTTGTTGATACAATGTTTCAGTATTCTCAGTCACCTTGTTGATACAGGTTACTACAGTTTAGTACAGTTTACTACAGGTTAGTACAGGTTACTACAGGTTACTAGAGTTTACTACAGGTTACTACAGGTTAGTACAGTTTACTACAGGTTACTAGAGTTTACTACAGGTTAGTACAGGTTACTACAGGTTAGTACAGGTTACTACAGGTTAGTCATGGTAGTACAGGTTACTACAGGTTACTACAGGTTACTAGAGTTTACTACAGGTTACTACAGGTTACTAGAGTTTACTACAGGTTACTATAGGTTACTACAGGTTAGTACAGGTTACTACAGGTTACTACAGGTTAGTACAGGTTACTACAGGTTACTAGAGTTTACTACAGGTTAGTACAGGTTACTACAGGTTACTAGAGTTTACTACAGGTTAGTACAGGTTACTACAGGTTACTAGAGTTTACTACAGGTTACTACAGGTTAGTACAGGTTACTACAGGTTAGTACAGTTTACTACAGGTTAGTACAGGTTACTACAGGTTACTACAGGTTACAACAGGTTACTACAGGTTAGTACAGGTTACTAGAGTTTACTACAGGTTAGTACAGGTTACTACAGGTTACTACAGGTTACTAGAGTTTACTACAGGTTAGTAAAGTTTACTAGAGTTTACTACAGGTTAGTAAAGGTTACTACAGTTTACTACAGGTTACTACAGTTTACTACAGGTTAGTACAGGTTACTAGAGTTTACTACAGGTTACTACAGGTTAGTAAAGGTTACTACAGTTTACTACAGGTTAGTACAGGTTACTACAGTTTACTACAGGTTAGTACAGGTTACTACAGTTTACTACAGGTTAGTCATGGTAGTACAGGTTACTACAGGTTATTCATGGTAGTACAGGTTACTACAGGTTACTAGAGTTTACTACAGGTTACTACAGTTTACTACAGGTTACTACAGGTTAGTAAAGGTTACTGGAGTTTACTACAGGTTAGTAAAGGTTACTACAGGTTAGTACAGGTTAGTACAGGTTACTACAGTTTACTACAGGTTAGTACAGGTTACTACAGTTTACGACAGGTTACTACAGGTTACTACAGGTTAGTACAGGTTACTACAGGTTAGTACAGGTTACTACAGGTTACTACAGGTTAGTACAGGTTACTACAGTTTACTACAGGTTAGTCATGGTAGTACAGGTTACTACAGGTTACTAGAGTTTACTACAGGTTACTACAGTTTACTACAGGTTACTACAGGTTAGTAAAGGTTACTAGAGTTTACTTCAGGTTAGTAAAGGTTACTACAGGTTACTACTGGTTACGACAGGTTACTACAGGTTACTACAGGTTACTACAGTTTACTACAGGTTACGACAGGTTAGTCATGGTAATTGAGGTCACTGGGTAGTCTATTGACTGGTAGTCTATTGACTGGTAGTCTATTGACTGGTAGCTGGTAGTCTATTGGCTGGTAGTCTATTGGCTGGTAGTCTATTGACTGGTAGCTGGTAGTCTATTGGCTAGTAGCTGGTAGTCTATTGACTGGTAGTCTATTGACTGGTAGCTGGTCGTCTATTGACTGGTAGTCTATTGACTGGTAATTGGTAGTCTATTGGCTGGTAGTCTATTGGCTGGTAGCTGGTAGTCTATTGGCTGGTAGCTGGTAGTCTATTGACTGGTAGCTGGTAGTCTATTGGCTGGTAGTCTATTGAGTGGTAGTCTATTGGCTGGTAGTCTATTGAGTGGTAGTCTAGTGACTGGTAGTCTATTGACTGGTAGCTGGTCGTCTATTGACTGGTAGTCTATTGACTGGTAATTGGTAGTCTATTGGCTGGTAGTCTATTGGCTGGTAGCTGGTAGTCTATTGGCTGGTAGCTGGTAGTCTATTGACTGGTAACTGGTAGTCTATTGGCTGGTAGTCTATTGAGTGGTAGTCTATTGGCTGGTAGCTGGTAGCCTATTGGCTGGTAGCTAGTAGTCTATTGGCTGGTAGTCTATTGAGTGGTAGTCTATTGAGTGGTAGTCTATTGACTGGTAGTCTATTGACTGGTAGCTGGTAGTCTATTGGCTGGTAGCTTGTAGCCTATTGGCTGGTAGCTGGTAGTCTATTGGCTGGTAGTCTATTGACTGGTAGTCTATTGGCTGGTAGTCTATTGGCTGGTAGCTGGTAGTCTATTGACTGGTAGTCTATTGGCTGGTAGCTGGTAGTCTATTGACTGGTAGTCTATTGGCTGGTAGCTGGTAGTCTATTGGCTTGTAGCTGGTAGTTTATTGGCTGGTAGTCTATTGGCTGGTAGCTGGTAGTCTATTGGCTGGTAGCCGGTAGTCTATCGGCTTGTAGCTGGTAGTCTATTGGCTGGTAGTCTATTGGCTGGTAGTCTATTGAGTGGTAGTCTATTGACTGGTAGCTGGTTGTCTATTGGCTGTTAGCTGGTAGGCTATTGGCTGGTAGTCTATTGACTGGTAGTCTATTGAGTGGTAGTCTATTGAGTGGTTGTCTATTGACTGGTAGTCTATTGACTGGTAGCTGGTAGTCTATTGGCTGGTAGCTTGTAGCCTATTGGCTGGTAGCTGGTAGTCTATTGGCTTGTAGTTTTTTGAGTGGTAGTCTATTGAGTGGTAGTCTATTGACTGGTAGCTGGTAGTCTATTGGCTGGTAGCTGGTAGTCTATTGGCTGGTAGTCTATTGAGTGGTAGTCTATTGAGTGGTAGTCTATTGACTGGTAGCTGGTTGTCTATTGGCTGTTAGCTGGTAGGCTATTGGCTGGTAGTCTATTGACTGGTAGTCTATTGAGTGGTAGTCTATTGAGTGGTTGTCTATTGACTGGTAGTCTATTGACTGGTAGCTTGTAGCCTATTGGCTGGTAGCTGGTAGTCTATTGGCTTGTAGTTTTTTGAGTGGTAGTCTATTGAGTGGTAGTCTATTGACTGGTAGCTGGTAGTCTATTGGCTGGTAGCTGGTAGTCTATTGGCTGGTAGTCTATTGAGTGGTAGTCTATTGGCTGGTAGCTGGTAGTCTATTGGCTGGTAGCTGGTAGTCTATTGACTGGTAGCTAGTAGTCTATTGGCTGGTAGCTGGTAGTCCATTGACTGGTAGTCTATTGACTGGTAGTCTATTGGCTGGTAGCTGGTAGTCTATTGGCTGGTAGTCTATTGAGTGGTAGTCTATTGAGTGGTAATTGGTAGTCTATTGGCTGGTAGTCTATTGGCTGGTAGCTGGTAGTCTATTTGCTGGTAGCTGGTAGTCTATTGACTGGTAGTCTATTGTCTTGTAGTCTATTGAGTGGTAGTCTATTGGCTTGTAGTCTATTGAGTGGTAGTCTATTGGCTGGTAGCTGGTGTCTCTTGACTGGTAGCTGGTAGTCTATTGGCTGGTAGCTGGTAGTCTATTGACTGGTAGTCTATTGACTGGTAGTCTATTGGCTGGTAGTCTATTGGCTGGTAGCTGGTAGTCTATTGGCTGGTAGCTGGTAGTCTATTGGCTGGTAGTTTATTGACTGGTAGTCTACTGACTGGTGGTCTGTGGGTAGGTCAAAATAATGGTAAAATATTTACCAAATCTATTAATTTAAAAATGTTGATTACTTATCCTTGCCATACACCTGATGATAAGTCAAATATACTGATGTGTGATGGGGGTTCCTGGGTCGTCAGTTTGCCTGGGAGGGGGTTCCTTGGTCGTCAGTTTGCCTGGGAGGGGGTTCCTGTGTGATCAGTCTGCCTGGGAGGGATTCCCTGGGTCGTCATTTTGCCTGGGAGGGGGTTCCTGGGTGATCAGTTTTCCTGGGAGGGATTCCCTGGGTCGTCATTTTGCCTGGGAGGGGGTCCCTGTGTCGTTAGTTTGCCTGGGAGGGAGTTCCTGGGTCGTCATTTTGCCTGGGAGGGGGTCCCTGGGTCATCAGTTTGCCTGGGAGGGAGTTCCTGGGTCGTCAGTTTGCCTGGGAGGGGGTTCCTGGGTGATCAGTTTGCCTGGGAGGGGTTCCTGGGTGATCAGTATGCCTGGGAGGGAGTTCCTGGGTGATCAGTTTGCCTGGGAGGGGGTTCCTGGGTGATCAGTTTGCCTGGGAGGGGATTCCTGGGTCATCAGTTTGCCTGGAAGGGGGTGCCTTGGTCGTCAGTTTGCCTGGGAGGGGGTTCCTGGGTTGTCATTTTGCCTGGGAGGGAGTTCTTGGGCAAGAAAAGGGTGAAGACCCCTGAACTCATGGATTAGATATGAATTTGATATTGTTTTAATGTGTCTTGATCTAACCTCCTCTTCTCCTCCTCCTCCTCCACCACCACCTCCTCTTCCTTCTCCCTCTCCTCCTCCTCCTCCACCTCCACCTCCTCCTCATCCCTCTCCTCCTCCTCCACCTCATCCTCCCTCTCCTCCTCCAACTCCTCCACCTCCACCCCCACCTCCTCTTCCTCCTCCTCCTCTTCTTCCACCTCCTCCTCCTCCTCCCCCTCCTCCTCCTCCACCTCCTCCTCCACCTTCTCCACCTCCTCCTCCTCTTCCTCCTCCACCTCCTCCTCTTCCTCCTCCTCCACCTCTTCCTCCACCTCCTCCTCTTCCTCCTCCTACACCTCCACCTCTTCTACCTCCACCTCTTCCTCTTCCTGTTCCTCCTCCTCCTCCACCTACTCCTCCTCTTCCTCCACCTACTCCTCTTCCTCCACCTCTTCCTCCTCCTCCTCCTCCACCTCCTCCTCTTCCTCCACCTCTTCCACCTCCACCTCTTCCTCCTCCTCTTCCTCCTCCTCCTCCTCCTCCTCCTCCTCCTCCTCCTCTTCCTCCTCCTCCTCTTCCTCCTCCTCCTCCTCCTCTTCCTCCTCCTCCTCCTCTTCCTCCACCTCCTCCACCTCCTCCTTTCAGATCCCTATGTGAAGCTGTGGCTGATGCACAAGGACAAACGCATTGAGAAGAAGAAGACAGTGACCATAAAGCGTTGTCTCAACCCCGTCTTCAATGAGTCTTTCCCTTTCGAGGTTCCGGCCCACGTCCTCCGGGAGACCACCATCATCATCACGGTCATGGACAAGGACCGGCTCAGCCGCAACGATGTCATCGGCAAGGTAACCAACTCACCGCTCCCTGCCCATTTTACCTGGGTTAAACCTGAGAACTTCCCTGATTGGATTATTTTGATAGACAAAAAATCTCTCTCTCGCACTCCCTCCCTCTCTCTCTCTGTGTATCTCTCTTTGTCTCTCTCTCTCTCACTCTCTCTCTCTCTCCCCTTCTTTCTCTCTTTTTCTCCATCTCTCCCT
>NC_056447.1:57354967-57407467 GCF_018296145.1 Oncorhynchus tshawytscha | reverse complement strand
ACAGTATAGAGAACAGTATGGAGAACAGTATAGAGAACAGTATAGAGAACAGTATGGAGAACAGTATAGAGAACAGTATGGGGAACAGTATAGAGAACAGAATGGAGAACAGTATGTAGAACAGTATAGAGAACAGTATAGAGAACAGTATGGAGAACAGTATGGAGAACAGTATAGAGAACAGTATGGGGAACAGTATAGAGAACAGTATGGAGAACAGCATGGAGAACAGTATTGAGAACATATAGAGAACAGTATGGGGAACAGTATAGAGAACAGCACAGAGAACAGCATAGAGAACAGTATGGAGAACAGTATAGAGAACAGTATGGAGAACAGTGTGGAGAACAGTATGGTGAACAGTATGGAGAACAGTATGGAGAACAGTATGGAGAACAGTGTGGAGAACAGTATGGTGAACAGTATGGAGAACAGTATAGAGAACAGTATAGAGAACAGTGTCTAGAACAGTATGGAGAACAGTATGGAGAACAGTTACTGTCCCAGACAGTAACAGGGACAGGGACAGTAGCTGTTATCTCAGACAGTAACTGTTATCTCAGACAGTAACAGGGACAGTAACTGTTATCTCAGACAGTAACAGGGACAGTAATTGTTATCTCAGACAGTAACAGGGACAGTAACTGTTATCTCAGACAATAACAGGGACAGTAACTGTTATCCCAGACAGTAACAGGGACAGTAACTGTTATCTCAGACAGTAACAGGGACAGTAATTGTTATCTCAGACAGTAACAGGGACAGTAATTGTTATCTCAGACAGTAACAGGGACAGTAATTGTTATCTCAGACAGTAACAGGGACAGTAATTGTTATCTCAGACAGTAACAGGGACAGTAACTGTTATCTCAGACAGTAACAGGGACAGTAATTGTTATCTCAGACAGTAACAGGGACAGTAACTGTTATCTCAGACAATAACAGGGACAGTAACTGTTATCCCAGACAGTAACAGGGACAGTAATTGTTATCTCAGACAGTAACTGTTATCTCAGACAATAACAGGGACAGTAACTGTTATCCCAGACAGTAACAGGGACAGTAACTGTTATCTGAGTGAGTAACAGGGACAGTAATTGTTATCTCAGACAGTAACAGGGACAGTAACTGTTATCTCAGACAGTAACAGGGACAGTAATTGTTATCTCAGACAGTAACAGGGACAGTAACTGTTATCTCAGACAATAACAGGGACAGTAACTGTTATCTCAGACAATAACAGGGACAGTAACTGTTATCCCAGACAGTAACAGGGACAGTAATTGTTATCTCAGACAGTAACTGTTATCTCAGACAATAACAGGGACAGTAACTGTTATCCCAGACAGTAACAGGGACAGTAACAGATATCTGAGTCAGTAACAGGGACAGTAACTGTTATCTCAGACAGTAACTGTTATCTCAGATAGTAACAGTAACAGGGACAGTAACTGTTATCTCAGACAGTAACAGGGACAGTAACAGATATCTGTGTCAGTAACAGGGACAGTAACTGTTATCTCAGACAGTAACTGTTATCTCAGACAGTAACAGTAACAGGGACAGTAACTGTTATCTCAGACAGTAACAGGGACAGTAACTGTTATCTGAGTCAGTAACAGGGACAGTAACTGTCATCTGAGTCAGTAACAGGGACAGTAACTCCTTATAGACTGCATATAGACTGCCTGCATTCCAAATAGCAGGTTTTCCCCTATATAGTCCACTCTTTTTTTGTATTTTTGTATTTATATGTCTTTTTGTCCCCAATTTCGTGGTACCCAATTGGTAGTTACAGTCTTGTCTCATCGCTGCAGCTCCCATACGGACTCGGGAGATGCGAAGGTTGAGAGCCATGCGTCCTCCGAAACACAACACAACCAAGCCGCACTGCTCCTTGACACAATGCCCATCCAACCCGGAAGCCAGCCGCACCAATGTGTCGGAGGAAACGCCGTACACCTGGCGACCGTGTCAGCGTGCACTGCTCCCGGCCCGCCACAGGAGTCGCTAGCGGGCGATGGGACAAGGACATCCGTGCCGGCCAAAACCTCCCCTAACCCGGACGACGCTGGGCCAATTGTGCGCCGCCCCATGTGTCCCCCGGTCGCGGCCGGCTGCGACAGAGCCTGGACGCAAACCCAGAATCTCTAATGGCCTTAGACCACTGCACCACTCGGGAGGCTATAGTGCACTACTTTGACCAGAGCCTTATGGGCCCTGGTCTGAAGTAGTGCACTATAGGGAATAGGGTTCCCTGGTCTGAAGTAGTGCACTATAGGGAATAGGGTTCCCTGGTCTGAAGTAGTGCACTATAGGGAATAGGGTTCCCTGGTATTTAGTAGTGCACTGTAGGGAATAGGGTTCCCTAGTCTGAAGTAGTGCACTATAGGTAATAGGGTTCCCTGGTATTAAGTAGTGCACTGTAGGGAATAGGGTTCCCTGGTATTAAGTAGTGCACTATAGGGAATAGGGTTCCCTGGTCTGAAGTAGTGCACTATAGGGAATAGGGTTCCCTGATATTTAGTAGTGCACTGTAGGGAATAGGGTTCCCTAGTCTGAAGTAGTGCACTATAGGTAATAGGGTTCCCTGGTATTAAGTAGTGCACTGTAGGGAATAGGGTTTCATTTGTTCATCTTTTCTCTGACAAGTTTATTCATTTGACCTACCCGACTTCATCATTGTCACAACCTGCCATTCCCCCTCCCTCCATCTCCCTTCCCTCCCCTCCTTCCCTCCATCTCCCTTCTCTCCCCTCCTCCCTTCATCCCTCCTTCCCTCATAACAATAACTGAAATATTTCTTGGCATAAGAGGTCCGAGCAGTTTGCCTAAGGATTAGCTAAATATTGTTGTTGATCTGACTCGCTTGTTTGTTCTTCGTCGTTCTCCCAGTCCCTCCATCTCTCTGTGTCAGTCTTAATGTGTGACATTGCTCCTCCTGACGTGAGGTGAGTGGCGATGCGTTGGTCCCTGGTTTACCTTGGGATTAAAGGTGTTGTATTTTGAACTCTGGACATACTGTAGTTGTTACCTGGTTGTTCAGGTACAGACCAGTGGTGAGTATAGTAAATGCTATTGTTGAGCAGGCTCACCTAAAGTTATATTGGATCCTCTGGGCCAGTTTCCCCGGATCCAGATTAAACCTAGTTCTGGACAAGAACTATCTCCGTTGAACATACTATTTAGTCAGTAGACGTAGTGTAGAGGTGTTAAGGTGAGTTCAGCCAGACGACCTCCCGTAAAGGTCACCCCTTCAGTAGATGTGGTGTAGAGGGGTTAGAGGTCACCCCTTCAGTAGATGTAGTGTAGAGGGGTTAAAGGTCACCCCTTCAGTAGATGTAGTGTAGAGGGGTTTAAGGTCACCCCTTCAGTAGATGTGGTGTAGAGGGGTTAAAGGTCACCCCTTCAGTAGATGTGGTGTAGAGGGGTTAAAGGTCACCCCTTCAGTAGATGTAGTGTAGAGGGGTTAAAGGTCACCCCTTCAGTAGATGTGGTGTAGAGGGGTTAAAGGTCACCCTTTCAGTAGATGTAGTGTAGAGGGGTTAAAGGTCACCACTTCAGTAGATGTGGTGTAGAGGGGTTAAAGGTCACCACTTCAGTAGATGTGGTGTAGAGGGGTTAAAGGTCACCCCTTCAGTAGATGTGGTGTAGAGGGGTTAAAGGTCACCCCTTCAGTAGATGTGGTGTAGAGGGGTTAAAGGTCACCCCTTCAGTAGATGTAGTGTAGAGGGGTTAAAGGTCACCCCTTCAGTAGATGTGGTGTAGAGGGGTTAAAGGTCACCCCTTCAGTAGATGTGGTGTAGAGGGGTTAAAGGTCACCCCTTCAGTAGATGTAGTGTAGAGGGGTTAAAGGTCACCACTTCAGTAGATGTGGTGTAGAGGGGTTAAAGGTCACCACTTCAGTGGATGTGGTGTAGAGGGGTTAAAGGTCACCCCTTCAGTAGATGTAGTGTAGAGGGGTTAAAGGTCACCCCTTCAGTAGATGTAGTGTAGAGGGGTTAAAGGTCACCACTTCAGTAGATGTGGTGTAGAGGGGTTAAAGGTCACCACTTCAGTGGATGTGTAGAGGGGTTGTCACCACTTCAGTAGATGTGGTTAGAGGGGTTAAAGGTCACCACTTCAGTGGATGTGGTGTAGAGGGGTTAAAGGTCACCCCTTCAGTGGATGTAGTGTAGAGGGGTTAAAGGTCACCCCTTCAGTGGATGTGGTGTAGAGGGGTTAAAGGTCACCCCTGGTTTAAACCCTTATTGTGTATACTCATCTCTAGCATGTATGGAGTAAAGCATTATTCTGATATATAACTGAATGTGATAAACAACAATAACAAGTAATGTTGTTTTTGGTTTCTATTTTGACTGTTGGTGTGTGTGTGTGTACAGTATGTATGTATGTGTGAGTGTGTGTGTGTACAGTGTGTGTGTGTGTGTGTGTGTGTGTGTGTGTTTTAAGGTTTTGTTTTTGTGTAACAGTGTGTGAAGAACTGTTTTTTCATTTGTTTTGCATATTTTTGTCACCTCCACACCTCCAGACCTCCAGGACCTTCAGACCTCCAGGTCCTCTTTCCCACTTTGTTTTGAAAGGCCATATTTCCCCTCTAGTCACCTCCAGACCTCCAGGCCCTCTGGGTCCCACTGAAGGGGGCTCCAGCCATATTTCCCCTCTAGTCACCTCCAGACCTCCAGGTCCTCTGGGTCCCACTGAAGGGGGCTGTCTGCGAGGCCATATTTCCCCTCTAGTCACCTCCAGACCTCCAGGCCCTCTGGGTCCCACTGAAGGGGGCTGTCTGCGAGGCCATATTTCCCCTCTAGTCACCTCCAGACCTCCAGAACCTCCAGACCTCCAGAACTCCAGACCTCCAGACCTCCAGACCTCCAGAACCTCCAGAACCTCCAGACCTCCAGACCTCCAGAACCTCCAGAACTCCAGACCTCCAGAACTCCAGACCTCCAGAACTCCAGACCTCCAGAACTCCAGACCTCCAGAACTCCAGACCTCCAGACCTCCAGGATCTCAGCTCTGGTTTTGTTCCATATTAAAGAATAATTTTTGATACGACAGGTGTGTTCTATTATTAAAGTGTTTTTAATATATTATTAAGGGAAATGCAGACTGTCTCTCTCTCTGTGCACCATACACACATGTAATGTAAATGGTTACAAACTAGAAGGACACCAATGGTTTATTTAATATGCGCCGCTCCCATTAGTTATCGGTAAAAGACAGCAATTTGCACAGCTCACTGGTCTAATCTGTAGAGAGCAATTCTGCTCAGATAATCTATCTACAGAGAGAGAGGGAGAGAGAGAGAGAGAGAGAGAGAGAGAGAGGAAGTGAGAGAGAGAAAGAAGGGTGAGATCTAGAGACAGAGAGAGAGGGAGCGAGAGAGAGAGAGAAAGAGGGGTGAGATCAAGAGACAGAGAGGGAGTGAGAGAGAGAGGGAGCGAGAGAAAGAGGGGTGAGATCAAGAGACAGAGAGAGATGGAGAGAGAGAGAGAGAGAGAGAGAGGAAGTGAGAGAGAGAAAGAGGGGTGAGATCAAGAGACAGAGAGGGAGTGTGAGAGAGAGAGAGAGAGAGAGAGAGAAAGAGGGGTGAGATCAAGAGACAGAGAGAGAGAGAGAAGCTTCTGGTCTGAATGATAAAGCACACTGGTATATTAATCTGACAGATAGCTCCCAAATGGTGCCCTATTCCCTATATAGGGCTCTGGTCTTTAGTAGTGCACTATATAGGGCTCTGGTCTAAAGTAGTGCACTATATAGGGAATAGGGTTCTATAGGGCTCTGGTCTAAAGTAGTGCACTATATAGGGAATAGGGTTCTATAGGGCTCTGGTCTAAAGTAGTACACTACATAGGGAATAGGGTTCTATTTGGGACGCTCTCACTTTGTATTCTTGAAGATAGATGATGTAATCATAACTTTAGTTTGTGTTTGGCAGCGTTCACCTCACTAGTTCATTTTTCTAATGCTATTTAGTGCACATTAATTTGCTAAACTATTACACCGCATGAAACAACATGTTTCGGCTTTTCCTTTTTAATGATCATATGTCTTACTGTCTTTGATTGATTAAACAAGTCGTCTGTCTTATATAATATCTAGCATGAACATTTTGTGCATTTATGCATTTCTATTTTGAAAATGACAGAGTAGCCTCTTTAGTCTGGTGTTCAGAGAGAGACAGAGAGAGAGAGAGGAAGAGAGAGAGAGAGAGGGAGAGAGAGAGACAGAGATAGAGAGAGAGAGACAGAGAGATAGAGAGAGAGAGACAGAGAGATAGAGAGGAAGAGAGAGAGACAGAGAGATAGAGAGAGAGAGACAGAGAGATAGAGAGAGAGAGAGAGAGACAGAGAGACAGAGAGACAGAGATAGAAGAGCGAGACAGAGAGATAGAGAGAGAGAGATAGAGAGATAGAGAGACAGAGAGATAGAGAGAGAGACAGAGAGACAGAGAGACAGAGAGACAGAGATAGAGAGAGAGAGACAGAGAGATAGAGAGAGAGATAGAGAGATAGAGAGATAGAGAGACAGAGAGATAGAGAGAGAGAGACAGAGAGACAGAGAGACAGAGATAGAGACAGAGAGATAGAGACAGAGAGACAGAGAGACAGAGATAGAGAGAGAGAGACAGAGAGATAGAGAGAGAGAGACAGAGAGACAGAGAGACAGAGATAGAGAGATAGAGATAGAGAGAGAGAGACAGAGAGATAGAGAGAGAGAGACAGAGAGACAGAGAGACAGAGATAGAGAGAGAGAGATAGAGAGATAGAGAGAGAGAGACAGAGAGACAGAGAGACAGAGATAGAGAGAGAGAGACAGAGAGATAGAGAGAGAGAGATAGAGAGATAGAGAGATAGAGAGACAGAGAAGAGAGAGAGAGAGACAGAGAGACAGAGAGACAGAGATAGAGACAGAGAGATAGAGACAGAGAGACAGAGAGACAGAGATAGAGAGAGAGAGACAGAGAGAGAGAGAGAGAGACAGAGAGGGAGAGAGAGACAGAGAGAGAGAGAGAGGGAGAAAGAGAGAGAGAGAGAGACAGAGAGGGAGAGAGAGAGAGAGACAGAGAGATAGAGAGAGAGGGAGAAAGAGAGAGAGAGACAGAGAGATAGAGAGAGGGAGAAAGAGAGAGAGACAGAGAGAGAGAGGAAGAGAGAGAGAGACAGAGAGAGAGAGAGAGAGACAGAGAGAGAGCCAGAGAGAACTCCCATATCTACTGGGTGAAATTCCACAGTGTGCCATCACAGCAGCAAGATTTGTGACCTGTTGCCACGAGAAAAGGGCAACCAGTGAAGGACAAACACCATTGTAAATACACCCATATTTATGCTTATTTATTTTATCTTGTGTCCTTTAACCATTTGTACATTGTTAAAACACTGTATATATATATAATATGACATTTGTAATGTCTTTACTGTTTTGAAACTTCTGTATGTGTAATGTTTACTGTTAATTTTTGTTGTTTTTCACTTTATATATTCACTTTGTATGTTGTCTACCTCACTTGCTTTGGCAATGTTAACACATGTTTCCCATGCCAATAAAGCCCTTGAATTGAATTGAATTGAGAGAGAGAGAGGAAGAGAGAGAGAGAGACAGAGAGAGACAGAGAGAGACAGAGAGAGAGACAGAGAGAGAAAGACAGAGACAGAGAGAGAGAGAGAGACAGAGAGAGAGAGAGACAGAGAGACAGAGAGAGAGAGAGACAGAGAGAGAGAGAGAGAGAGTATGTGTTCACTGTCAGATTAATGTATTTTTGAAAAGACTTCTCCACCACACAAACAGAGCCCTGTACACTGATTAATCTCTACCCAGATGACCTTGTTCTACGGTCACCAACAGATCAAGGTCAACAGGAACAACTTCACAATCTTTGGGAATACAACATCAACTGGACAATCAACATTCAGTGATTTTCCAGAAATAGTCCAGGAATCAGAGCAGTAGGCACTCCTTCAAATGAGAAAATACCATGGTTGATCATGTCCAATGGTACAACTACCTAGAACAGGAAATACCATGGTTGAACATGTCCAACTACCTGGGACAGGAAATACCATGGTTGATCATGTCCAACTACCTGGGACAAGAAATACCATGGTTGAACATGTCCAACTACCTGGGACAAGAAATACCATGGTTGATCATGTCCAACTACCTGGGACAAGAAATACCATAGTTGATCATGTCCAACTGCCTGGGACAGGAAATACCATGGTTGAACATGTCCAACTACCTAGAACAGGAAATACCATGGTTGAACATGTCCAACTACCTAGAACAGGAAATACCATGGTTGAACATGTCCAACTACCTGGGACAAGAAATACCATGGTTGAACATGTCCAACTACCTGGGACAGGAAATACCATGGTTGATCATGTCCAACTACCTGGGACAAGAAATACCATGGTTGAACATGTCCAACTACCTGGGACAGGAAATACCATGGTTGATCATGTCCAACTACCTGGGACAGGAAATACCATGGTTGATCATGTCCAACTGCCTGGGACAGGAAATACCATGGTTGATCATGTCCAACTACCTGGGACAGGAAATACCATGGTTGATTATGTCCAACTACCTGGGACAGGAAATACCATGGTTGAACATGTCCAACTACCTGGGACAGGAAATACCATGGTTGAACATGTCCAACTACCTGGGACAGGAAATACCATGTTTGAACCAACTACCTGGGACAGGAAATACCATGGTTGAACCAACTACCTGGGACAGGAAATACCATGGTTGAACATGTCCAACTACCTGGGACAGGAAATACCATGGCTGAACCAACTACCTGGGACAGGAAATACCATGGTTGAACATGTCCAACTATGTGGAAGTAACATCCAGGGCCTCTGGTGGATTTGGTCTGGCAGTGAATGTACTAAAAGAAAAGGCCTGCAAAGAATTGTACTCCATAAAAATACAATTCTCAAATATTCCTATCCAAATCTGGTGCAAAATATTCAACAGTGTAATTTGACCAATCTCATAATATGGAAGTGATGTTGGGGTCCAACCTGTAATTAGGATTATTAGCATTGGGAGAAAAACACAGTCACAAATACAGAATTACTGCAGAATTATCCGAAATATCCAAAAGAAAGAACCAAATAATGCAAAGCAGAACGGAACTCAGACGATCCCCTTGAAATGTAAATATAAAGAAAAGGACACTAACATTTCGGCACCATTTGAAATGAAAACCCAAAACATCCTTACCAATTCAAAGCACTGGAAACCCAAGAACTGAGCCCAGAAAAAAAGTTCCTTATGTCAGCTGTTGAAGACACTCAACAACACTATTATCCAAACACACAGGGACATCAATCAGATTGTTACAGAAATGAAAACCTCCTATTTGAGAAATTGGTGAAATGAAACAAAAACACAGAATAAATGAAGTTGCTAGACCACACAAACAGAGCCCTGATTAATCTGAATAAAACGCACAGATGGGCCCCTGACAAGCACAACACACTTCAACACAGCATTGCACTGCCCATAAATTACAACCTGAATCAATGAATTCCTTTCAAGTACATTCAGTCCAATCCTTCCTGATATACATTTATGAACAAATAAAATGAGATCTATCATAAAGCAAAAGGGAAAACTGTTCTGATTGGAAACCTAAAAAAAAAAAGGAGAAAATGGTTTGATGCCGAACGTAAATCTCATGAGAGAAACAAAATATAAGATCTTTATCAAATAGAAAACATCGCCAACCACAGAGACGTTGGGCAACAACAATACAAACTAAACCTAATATGGAAGAAACTGAAGCATTTTGAAAACTCTGAGAGAGATGGAATTGATGCAAACCAGTTCTGGGAGATATGGAGCTGTCTAAATGGAAAACAGAGGAATGACAACCATTCAAATTGTAGACCTTTGCTCACATTGAAAGTCTCTATGGAAAAATACCATCAAAATACCTTATTTTAACCTTGCAAGAAAAGCTCCCTAGAACACACAATTGAAAACAACCAGAACCCAATTGACTACCAGATGACACAGGTTGAACTTAGTCTTATATAATCTTTAAAAAAATAGTCTTAAAATAATGTTAAACCTGGAAAAGTATGACCCTGACAGCATCAGGAATGAAATGCTGAAACACTCTTGAGCTGCAGGATGCCTTATTAAAACTGGCAGTCTGACAGACTAATCTGGGTTTGGCGGATGCCAGAAGTATAGTGCCATCTGTAAAGTCTGGTGGAGGAGGAATAATGGTCTGGGGCTGTTTTTCATGGTTCAGGCCCCTTAGTTCCAGTGAAGGGAAATCTTAACAGCATACAATAACATTCTCTTTTCTCTGTATACAGAGAAATGATGTTACAATGATGTCGCTCCTGCTGCTGGTGATTCCCTGATCCACCTCTACGCAGACGACACCATTCTGTATACTTCTGGCCCTTCCTTGGACACTGTGTTAACTAACCTCCAGACGAGCTTCAATGCCATACAACTCTCCTTCCGTGGCCTCCAAATGCTTTTAAATGCAAGTAAAACTAAATGCATGCTCTTCAACTGATCGCTACCAGCACCTGCCCGCCCATCCAACATCACTACTCTGGACGGCTCTGACTTAGAATATGTGGACAACTACAAATACCTAGGTGTCTGGTTAGACTGTAAACTCTCCTTCCAGACTCACATCAAACATCTCCAATCCAAAATTAAATCTAGAATCTGCTTCCTATTTCACAACAAAGCATCCTTCACTCATACTGCCAAACATAACCTCGTAAAACTGACCATCCCACCGATCCTTGTCTTCGGTGATGTCATTTACAAAATAGCCCTCAATACTCTACTCAGCAAACTGGAGGCAGTCTATCACAGTGCATCAGTTTTGTCACCAAAGACCCATATACTACCCACCACTGCAACCTCTATTCTCTCATTGGCTGGCCCTCACTACACATCCATTGTCAAACCCACTGACTCCAGGTCATCTATAAGCCCCGCCTTATCTCAGCTCACTGGTCACCATAGCAACCATAGCAACACGTAGCACGCGCTCCAGCAGGTATATCTCACTGGTCATCCCCAAAGCCAACACCTCCTTTGGCCACCTTTCCTTCCAGTTCTCTGCTGCCAATGACTGGAACGAATTGCAAAAATCTCTGAAGCTGGAGTCTTACATCTCCCTCAATAACTTTAAGTATCAGCTGTTAGAGCAGCTCACAGATCACTGTACCTGTACACAGCCCATCTGTAAATAGCCCACCCAACTACCTCATCCCCATATTATTACTTACCCTCTTGCACCCCAGTATCTCTACTTGCACATCATCATCTACTCATCTATCACTCCAGTATTAATGCTATATTGTAATTATTTTCACCTCTATGGCCTATTTATTACCTTCCTCACTACTCTTCTACATTTCCACACACTGTACATATATCTTTCTATTGTGTTATTGACTGTACGTTTGTTTATGTGTAACTCTGTGTTGTTGTTTGTGTCGCACTGTTTTGCTTCATTTTGGCCAGGTCGCAGTTATAAATGAGAACTTGTTCTCAACTTGTTCTCAACTGGCCGACCTGGTTAAATAAAGGTGAAATTAAATAAATAATTACAAAATTATGTGCTTCCAACTTTGTGGCACAGTTTGGGGACGGCCCTTTCCTGTTTCAGCATGACAATGCCCAGTTTGAGGAAGGCCCTTTCCTGTTTCAGCATGACAATGCCCGGTTGCACAAAGCGAGGTCCATACAGAAATGGTTTGTCAAGATCCACGTGGAAGAACTTGACTGGTCTGCACAGAGCCCTGACCTCAACCCCACATCGAACACCTTTTGGGATGAATTGGAATGCCGTCTGCGAGACAGGCCTAATCGCCCAACATCAGTGACCAACTCCATTTTAATGCCCATGATTTTGGAATGAGTTGTTCGACGAGCAGATGTCCACAGACCTTTGGGCATGTTGTGTATATTTCTGGAGTAAGACAAGTATTTTACTGATATACTTTCATTCTGCTGTTGAAATTGTGTTGTGAGGGCGACTGCAAATCAAACGGCTAGGAAGCTAACTAGCTAGCTTGCTTTGGCTAACCCAGAATCTGACAGAACTTTTCATCTCCTGTGTTTAGCTCCCCCCGTATGATCTCTGCTTGTTGGCCAACTAGCCACCTTGTCATTGGCGTATAAAGAGTGAATAATTTAATCAGATGTGTGTGGCAATAGCTAATTAGCTATCATATTAAGTTGCCATGAGATATGATGGCTAAGCTAGCTCCAGTGTCAACGATGTAGCCAACTAGCTAGCTAGTTAACTAACATTAGCTGGGGAGCCCAGAATCCTCCCACTCCATTGCTCTCTCACTGTGTTTGTCTAAATGTCATTTTGTTTTTATGACAGGGTCTATAAGTACAACTGTCACACAGTGAAACATCTCAGCTTCTATTTAAGTAAAACATTTTTTTGTGTGTGTTTCTTTTTATTTACAGGGGTGATGTCCTCTCTAGCGGACATCAGTTCCTGGTCCGTATCTCTGTAACCATACAAGCCACTGTATTAAGACCTTGACAACTTTATCTACCTGGTTCTTTTAAAACAAAATGGCTGCCGTAGCAAATTTTATTTACATTTAAAAAGAAGTGTGTGTAGTCACGGACCAGGATGTCTTGCTCCCAGGCAGACTAAATAACTTTTTTGCCCGCTTTGAGGACAATACAGTGCCACTGACACAGCCTGCAATGAAAACATGCGGTCTCTCCTTCACTGCAGCCGAGGTGAGTAAGACATTTAAACGTGTTAACCCTCGCAAGGCTGCAGGCCCAGACGGCATCCCCAGCCGCGCCCTCAGAGCATGCGCAGACCAGCTGGCCAGTGTGTTTACGGACATATTCAATCAATCCCTATACCAGTCTGCTGTTCCCACATGCTTCAAGAGGGCCACCATTGTTCCTGTTCCCAAGAAAGCTAAGGTAACTGAACTAAACGACTACCGCCCCGTAGCACTCACTTCCATCATCATGAAGTGCTTTGAGAGACTAGTCAAGGACCATATCACCTCCACCCTACCTGACACCCTAGACCCACTCCAATTTGCTTACCGCCCAAATAGGTCCACAGACGATGCAATCTCAACCACACTGCACACTGCCCTAACCCATCTGGACAAGAGGAATACCTATGTGAGAATGCTGTTCATCGACTACAGCTCAGCATTTAACACCATAGTACCCTCCAAACTCATCATCAAGCTCGAGACCCTGGGTCTCGACCCCGCCCTGTGCAACTGGGTACTGGACTTCCCGACGGGCCGCCCCCAGGTGGTGAGGGTAGGCAACAACATCTCCTCCCCGCTGATCCTCAACACTGGGGCCCCACAAGGGTGCGTTCTGAGCCCTCTCCTGTACTCCCTGTTCACCCACGACTGCGTGGCCACGCACGCCTCCAACTCAATCATCAAGTTTGCGGACGACACAACAGTGGTAGGCTTGATTACCAACAACGACGAGACGGCCTACAGGGAGGAGGTGAGGGCCCTCGGAGTGTGGTGTCAGGAAAATAACCTCACACTCAACGTCAACAAAACTAAGGAGATGATTGTGGACTTCAGGAAACAGCAGAGGGAACACCCTCCCATCCACATCGATGGAACAGTAGTGGAGAGGGTAGCAAGTTTTAAGTTCCTCGGCATACACATCACAGACAAACTGAATTGGTCCACTCACACAGACAGCATCGTGAAGAAGGCGCAGCAGCGCCTCTTCAACCTCAGGAGGCTGAAGAAATTCGGCTTGTCACCAAAAGCACTCACAAACTTCTACAGATCCACAATCGAGAGCATCCTGGCGGGCTGTATCACCGCCTGGTACGGCAACTGCTCCGCCCTCAACCATAAGGCTCTCCAGAGGGTAGTGAGGTCTGCACAACGCATCACCGGGGCAAACTACCTGCCCTCCAGGACACCTACACCACCCGATGTTACAGGAAGGCCATAAAGATCATCAAGGACATCAACCACCCGAGCCACTGCCTGTTCACCCCGCTATCATCCAGAAGGCGAGGTCAGTACAGGTGCATCAAAGCTGGGACCGAGAGACTGAAAAACAGCTTCTATCTCAAGACCATCAGACTGTTAAACAGCCACCACTAACATTGAGTGGCTACTGCCAACACACTGTCAATGACACTGACTCTACTCCAGCCACTTTAATCATGGGAATTGATGGGAAATGATGTAAATATATCACTAGCCACTTTAAACAATGCTACCTTATATAATGTTTACATACCCTACATTATTCATATCATATGCATACGTATATACTGTACTCTATATCATCGACTGCATCCTTATGTGATACATGTATCACTAGACACTTTAACTATGCCACTTTGTTTACATACTCATCTCATATGTATATACTGTACTCGATATCATCTACTGTATCTTGCCTATGCTGCTCTGTACCATCACTCATTCATATATCCTTATGTACATATTCTTTATCCCCTTACACTGTGTATAAGACAGTAGTTTTGGAATTGTTAGTTAGATTACTTGTTCGTTATTACTGCATTGTCGGAACTAGAAGCACAAGCATTTCGCTACAACTCGCATTAACATCTGCTAACCATGTGTATGTGACAAGTAAAATTTGATTAGATTTGATTTGTAATTAGGAATGATCATTTTAGTGAGTTTGATATTCACATTGTTTCTAGTAAGTGAATATTTCAGGAATAGTTCATTGAGTTTACAGGATTGTCTAATATTTTTCACATGAAATAAGAGCTAATAAGAGATTAATTTTCTAAATGTTTATTTGTATTTATTTATTTATTTAAACTCTACTTAACCAAATCAGTTAAGAACAAATTCTTATTTACAATGACGGCCTAGAAAAAGGCAAAAGTCCTCCTGTGGGGATGGGGGCCTGGGAGTAAATAAATAAAATGACTATAACTACAAAACCACAACAAGAGAGACAACACAACACTACATAAAGAGAGAACAAGAACAACAATTTCTTGACAAGAAATGTACACTGCTCAAAAAAATAAAGGGAACACTTAAACAACACAATGTAACTCCAAGTCAATCACACTTCTGTGAAATCAAACTGTCCACTTAGGAAGCAACACTGATTGACAATAAATTTCACATGCTGTTGTGCAAATGGAATAGACAACAGGTGGAAATTATAGGCAATTAGCAAGACACCCCCAATAAAGGAGTGGTTCTGCAAGTGGTGACCAGACCACTTCTCATTCCTATGCTTCCTGGCTGATGTTTTGGTCACTTTTGAATGCTGACGGTGCTTTCACTCTAGTGGTAGCATGAGACGGAGTCTACAACCCACACAAGTGGCTCAGGTAGTGCAGCTCATCCAGGATGACACATCAATGAGAGCTGTGGCAAGAAGTTTGCTGTGTCTGTCAGCGTAGTGTCCAGAGCTCCTTTCAGTTCTCTACCCTCATTTCAGTTCTCTTGTACCCTCATTTCAGTCCTCTACCCTCCTTTCAGTTCTCCTGTACCCTCCTTTCAGTTCTCCTGTACCCTCCTTTCAGTCCTCTACCCTCCTTTCAGTCCTCCACCCTCCTTTCAGTTCTCCTGTACCCTCCTTTCAGTTCTCCTGTACCCTCCTTTCAGTCCTCTACCCTCCTTTCAGTCCTCTACCCTCCTTTCATTCCTCTACCCTCCTTTCAGTCCTCTACCCTCCTTTCAGTTCTCTACCCTCCTTTCAGTTCTCTACCCTCCTTTCAGTCCTCTACCCTCCTTTCAGTTCTCCTGTACCCTCCTTTCAGTTCTCCTGTACCCTCCTTTCAGTCCTCCTCTACCCTCCTTTCAGTCCTCTACCCTCCTTTCAGTCCTCTACCCTCCTTTCAGTCCTCTACCCTCCTTTCAGTTCTCTACCCTCCTTTCAGTTCTCTACCCTCCTTTCAGTTCTCTACCCTCCTTTCAGTTCTCCTCTACCCTCCTTTCAGTCCTCTACCCTCCTTTCATTTCTCCTGTACCCTCCTTTCAGTCCTCTACCCTCCTTTCAGTTCTCCTGTACCCTCCTTTCAGTCCTCTACCCTCCTTTCAGTTCTCTACCCTCCTTTCAGTTCTCCTGTACCCTCATTTCAGTTCTCTACCCTCCTTTCAGTCCTCTACCCTCCTTTCAGTTCTCCCGTACCCTCCTTTCAGTCCTCTACCCTCCTTTCAGTTCTCCTTTACCCTCCTTTCAGTCCTCTACCCTCCTTTCAGTTCTCTACCCTCCTTTCAGTTCTCTACCCTCCTTTCAGTTCTCCTCTACCCTCCTTTCAGTCCTCTACCCTCCTTTCAGTCCTCTACCCTCCTTTCAGTCCTCTACCCTCCTTTCAGTTCTCTACCCTCCTTTCAGTTCTCTACCCTCCTTTCAGTTCTCTACCCTCCTTTCAGTCCTCTACCCTCCTTTCAGTTCTCTACCCTCCTTTCATTTCTCCTGTACCCTCCTTTCAGTCCTCTACCCTCCTTTCAGTTCTCCTGTACCCTCCTTTCAGTCCTCTACCCTCCTTTCAGTTCTCCTGTACCCTCCTTTCAGTTCTCCTGTACCCTCCTTTCAGTCCTCTACCCTCCTTTCAGTCCTCTACCCTCCTTTCAGTTCTCCTGTACCCTCCTTTCAGTTCTCCTCTACCCTCCTTTCAGTTCTCCTTTACCCTCCTTTCAGTTCTCCTGTACCCTCCTTTCAGTTCTCCTGTACCCTCCTTTCAGTTCTCTACCCTCCTTTCATTCCTCTACCCTCCTTTCAGTCCTCTACCCTCCTTTCAGTTCTCCTGTACCCTCCTTTCAGTTCTCCTGTACCCTCCTTTCAGTTCTCCTGTACCCTCCTTTCAGTTCTCCTGTACCCTCCTTTCAGTTCTCCTCTACCCTCCTTTCACTTCTGCTCTACCCTCCTTTCAGTTCTCATGTACCATCCTTTCAGTTCTCTACCCTCCTTTCATCTCCTGTACCCTCCTATCAGTCCTCTACCCTCCTTTCAGTTCTCCTGTACCCTCCTTTCAGTTCTCTACCCTCCTTTCAGTTCTCTACCCTCCTTTCAGTCCTCTACCCTCCTTTCACTTCTCCTCTACCCTCCTTTCAGTCCTCTACCCTCCTTTCAGTTCTCCTGTACCCTCCTTTCAGTTCTCCTGTACCCTCCTTTCAGTTCTCTACCCTCCTTTCAGTTCTCTACCCTCCTTTCAGTTCTCTACCCTCCTTTCAGTTCTCCTGTACCCTCCTTTCAGTTCTCTACCCTCCTTTCATTCCTCTACCCTCCTTTCAGTCCTCTACCCTCCTTTCAGTTCTCCTGTACCCTCCTTTCAGTTCTCCTGTACCCTCCTTTCAGTTCTCCTGTACCCTCCTTTCAGTTCTCCTGTACCCTCCTTTCAGTTCTCCTCTACCCTCCTTTCACTTCTGCTCTACCCTCCTTTCAGTTCTCCTGTACCATCCTTTCAGTTCTCTACCCTCCTTTCACATCTCCTGTACCCTCCTTTCAGTCCTCTACCCTCCTTTCAGTTCTCCTGTACCCTCCTTTCAGTTCTCTACCCTCCTTTCAGTTCTCTACCCTCCTTTCAGTCCTCTACCCTCCTTTCACTTCTCCTGTACCCTCCTTTCAGTCCTCTACCCTCCTTTCAGTTCTCCTGTACCCTCCTTTCAGTTCTCCTGTACCCTCCTTTCAGTTCTCTACCCTCCTTTCAGTTCTCTACCCTCCTTTCAGTTCTCTACCCTCCTTTCAGTTCTCCTGTACCCTCCTTTCAGTTCTCCTGTACCCTCCTTTCAGTCCTCTACCCTCCTTTCAGTTCTCCTGTACCCTCCTTTCAGTCCTCTACCCTCCTTTCAGTTCTCCTCTACCCTCCTTTCACTTCTGCTCTACCCTCCTTTCAGTTCTCCTGTACCATCCTTTCAGTTCTCTACCCTCCTTTCACTTCTCCTGTACCCTCCTTTCAGTCCTCTACCCTCCTTTCAGTTCTCTACCCTCCTTTCAGTTCTCCTGTACCCTCCTTTCAGTTCTCCTGTACCCTCCTTTCAGTTCTCTACCCTCCTTTCAGTCCTCTACCCTCCTTTCAGTTCTCTACCCTCCTTTCAGTTCTCCTCTACCCTCCTTTCAGTTCTCCTGTACCCTCATTTCAGTTCTCCTGTACCCTCATTTCAGTTCTCCTGTACCCTCCTCTCAGTTTTCTACCCTCCTTTCAGTTCTCTACCCTCCTTTCAGTTCTCTACCCTCCTTTCAGACAGTTTTCATCATGATAATGTGTAATATTCTACAGTCTGCGTAGACTGAAAAAAGTCTGAATGTTCAACCATTTATGTCAGCATTAGACCGGAAAAGTCATCATAGAAAGAGCAGGTGATCCTATTCTTTTGTACACTCACTGAATGTGAGCATTAGACCGGAAAAAGTCCCAATGATCAACCGTGTTGAGAGACATTTCACTGTGTGTTGTTGTTCTCTCTCTCTCATATCACATGGTTGAAGGGGTATTAATCACATGGTTGAAGGGGTATTAATCACATGGTTGAAGGGGGGATTAATCACATGGTTGAAGGGGGTATTAATCACATGGTTGAAGGGGTATTAATCACATGGTTGAAGGGGTATTAATCACATGGTTGAAGGGGTTTAATCACATGGTTGAAGGGGATTAATCACATGGTTGAAGGGGGATTAATCACATGGTTGAAGGTGTTTAATCACATGGTTGAAGGGGGATTAATCACATGGTTGAAGGGGATTAATCACATGGTTGAAGGGGGATTAATCACATGGTTGAAGGGGGATTAATCACATGGTTGAAGGTATTAATCACATGGTTGAAGGGGTATTAATCACATGGTTGAAGGGGTATTAATCACATGGTTGAAGGGGGATTAATCACATGGTTGAAGGGGTATTAATCACATGGTTGAAGGGGTATTAATCACATGGTTGAAGGGGTTTAATCACATGGTTGAAGGGGGATTAATCACATGGTTGAAGGGGGATTAATCACATGGTTGAAGGGGGATTAATCACATGGTTGAAGGGGTTTAATCACATGGTTGAAGGGGGATTAATCACATGGTTGAAGGGGGATTAATCACATGGTTGAAGGGGGATTAATCACATGGTTGAAGGGGTATTAATCACATGGTTGAAGGGGGATTAATCACATGGTTGAAGGGGTATTAATCACATGGTTGAAGGGGGATTAATCACATGGTTGAAGGGGGATTAATCACATGGTTGAAGGGGGATTAATCACATGGTTGAAGGGGTTTAATCACATGGTTGAAGGGAAGGTTAATCACATGGTTGAAGGGGTTTAATCACGGTTGAAGGGGTATTAATCACATGGTTGAAGGGGGATTAATCACATGGTTGAAGGGGGACTAATCACATGGTTGAAGGGGTATTAATCACATGGTTGAAGGGGTTTAATCATATGGTTGAAGGGGGATTAATCACATGGTTGAAGGGGATTAATCACATGGTTGAAGGGGGATTAATCACATGGTTGAAGGGGTTTAATCACATGGTTGAAGGGGGATTAATCACATGGTTGAAGGGGATTAATCACATGGTTGAAGGGGGAATTAATCACATGGTTGAAGGGGTATTAATCACATGGTTGAAGGGGATTAATCACATGGTTGAAGGGGTATTAATCACATGGTTGAAGGGGGATTAATCACATGGTTGAAGGGGATTAATCACATGGTTGAAGGGGGATTAATCACATGGTTGAAGGGGTTTAATCACATGGTTGAAGGGGGTATTAATCACATGGTTGAAGGGGATTAATCACATGGTTGAAGGGGTATTAATCACATGGTTGAAGGGGGTATTAATCACATGGTTGAAGGGGTATTAATCACATGGTTGAAGGGGTATTAATCACATGGTTGAAGGGGGATTAATCACATGGTTGAAGGGGTATTAATCACATGGTTGAAGGGGTATTAATCACATGGTTGAAGGGGGTATTAATCACATGGTTGAAGGGGGTATTAATCACATGGTTGAAGGGGTATTAATCACATGGTTGAAGGGGTATTAATCACATGGTTGAAGGGGTATTAATCACATGGTTGAAGGGGTATTAATCACATCGTTGAAAGGGGGATTACTCACATGGGTGAAGGGGGATTAATCACATGGTTGAAGGGGTATTAGTCACATGGTTGAAGGGGTATTAATCACATGGTTGAAGGGGTATTAATCACATGGTTGAAGGGGTATTAATCACATGGTTGAAGGGGTATTAATCACTTGGTTGAAGGGGTATTAATCACATGGTTGAAGGGGTATTAATCACATGGTTGAAGGGGTATTAATCACATGGTTGAAGGGGGATTAATCACATGGTTGAAGGGGGTATTAATCACATGGTTGAAGGGGGATTAATCACATGGTTGAAGGGGTATTAATCACATGGTTGAAGGGGTATTAATCACATGGTTGAAGGGGTATTAATCACATGGTTGAAGGGGGAATTAATCACATGGTTGAAGGGGGTATTAATCACATGGTTGAAGGGGGTATTAATCACATGGTTGAAGGGGTATTAATCACATTGTTGAAGGGGTATTAATCACATGGTTGAAGGGGTATTAATCACATGGTTGAAGGGGGGATTAATCACATGGTTGAAGGGGTATTAATCACATGGTTGAAGGGGTATTAATCACATGGTTGAAGGGGGATTAATCACATGGTTGAAGGGGTATTAATCACATGGTTGAAGGGGTATTAATCACATGGTTGAAGGGGTATTAATCACATGGTTGAAGGGGGTATTAATCACATGGTTGAAGGGGATTAATCACATGGTTGAAGGGGTATTAATCACATGGTTGAAGGGGTATTAATCACATGGTTGAAGGGGTATTAATCACATGGTTGAAGGGGTATTAATCACATGGTTGAAGGGGTATTAATCACATGGTTGAAGGGGTATTAATCACATGGTTGAAGGGGTATTAATCACATCGTTGAAGGGGGATTAATCACATGGGTGAAGGGGGATTAATCACATGGTTGAAGGGGTATTAGTCACATGGTTGAAGGGGTATTAATCACATGGTTGAAGGGGTATTAATCACATGGTTGAAGGGGGTATTAATCACATGGTTGAAGGGGGTATTAATCACATGGTTGAAGGGGTATTAATCACATGGTTGAAGGGGTATTAATCACATGGTTGAAGGGGGATTAATCACATGGTTGAAGGGGTATTAATCACATGGTTGAAGGGGTATTAATCACATGGTTGAAGGGGTATTAATCACATGGTTGAAGGGGTATTAATCACATGGTTGAAGGGGTATTAATCACATCGTTGAAGGGGGGATTAATCACATGGGTGAAGGGGGATTAATCACATGGTTGAAGGGGTATTAGTCACATGGTTGAAGGGGTATTAATCACATGGTTGAAGGGGTATTAATCACATGGTTGAAGGGGTATTAATCACATGGTTGAAGGGGTATTAATCACTTGGTTGAAGGGGTATTAATCACATGGTTGAAGGGGTATTAATCACATGGTTGAAGGGGGTATTAATCACATGGTTGAAGGGGGATTAATCACATGGTTGAAGGGGGTATTAATCACATGGTTGAAGGGGGATTAATCACATGGTTGAAGGGGTATTAATCACATGGTTGAAGGGGTATTAATCACATGGTTGAAGGGGTATTAGTCACATGGTTGAAGGGGTATTAATCACATGGTTGAAGGGGTATTAATCACATGGTTGAAGGGGTATTAATCACATGGTTGAAGGGGTATTAATCACATGGTTGAAGGGGTATTAATCACATGGTTGAAGGGGGTTGTTGTAAATAAAGATGGATGCTTCTCTGTTGCACTCATCAAAACCCAGCCAGAAGCCACAGGAGGAGAAGGGGAATCTAATTGTTCCCTTGTTCCCTGAAGGAGCATGTGGCTTATGTTTCATTGACTCTGTAGCCTGGAGTCTTCTGACTAATAAAGGCTTGACTTTAAAACTCCTTTTTGCATAAAATTGCATCTTTGAAATCACACGCCTGCAGTTTCCCACCTGGAGATTATCATTCATTCTCCCAGTAGTTCATTTGATTTAATCCATTTTCTATGGAGAAAATGTGCATGGTTAAATAAAGGTTAAATCAAATTTAAATAAAATAGTGATATGGTGTAGTGATTCCTGTGGCCCTCTAGTGGGGATTCTGAGTACTGCGCCAACACGTCAACAGAACAGCTCTCTCCATTGGCTGGCTGGTAAATGGCACCCTATCCCCTATGAAGTGTACAACTTTTGACCTGGCCCAATAGGGAATAGGATGCCATTTGGGAAGCAATGCACTGTTTCTAATCTTACGTCATTGTTCCAGTCCTGAAAAAACTAAAGGTGTCCTGAACAACTACAGGCCTGTAACCATCACTGTCACCTCCCTACAGAGCTAACAGGTTCTGTCCCAAACCATCACTGTCGCCTCCCTACAGAGCTAACAGTTCTGTCCCAAACCATCACTGATGCCTCCCTACAGAGCTAACAGGTTCTGTCCCAAACCATCACTGAAAGTTGTTTTCTCAGCGTGACTTGTAGCATCTTGTTGGACAGGAAGTCAGTGATCCACTGACAGGTGGAGTCAGACACGTTCAGCTGGGAGAGTTTGTCTTGTAGCATTTCTGGAATGATGATGTTGAACGCAGAGATAAAGTTCACAAACAATCTCCTTGCATATGTCTTTGGGTTATCTATGTCGTTAGGATGTAGTGGAGGCCCATGTTGACACTGTCCGACTCCAGCTGTCAGTGGATCACTGACTTCCTGTCCAACAAGATGCAACAAGTCACCCTGGGAAAACAACTTTCAGACTCTTTATCCCTCATCACCGGAACGCCGTAAGGCTGCATTCTCTCACCTCTACTCCAATGACTGCACCTCCAACAACTCATCCGTTTAACTACTCTAGTTTGCAGATGACACCACTCTGGTCGGTCACATCACCTACGGCGACGAGTCCATGTACCGTGGGGTAATCGACCGGCTAGTGGCCTGGTGCAGTCGCAATAACCTGGAACTCAACACAGATAAACCTGTGGAAATTGGTGGTTGACGTCAGAACCCCCCTTTCTCCCCTCGAGGTTGATGGCTCAGCTGTTAACATGGCTGAAACATTACCAATCCTGGGGAGCATCATCTCCCCCCCTGTAAAATCTCCCAGTCGATCCTGATCCGGTTTTACTCATCCAGCCTTGAGTCCTCATCCTCATCCTCATCCTCATCTCTTCCATCACAGAAGATCTGTGTCTGCCTGCTGCAAGGACAAACTGCAACGCATCTTCCGGCTTCCACCTGCCCTCTATCGAGGTCCTGCACGACTCCAGGACGATGACGAGCGCAGGAACGGTCATTAGGGTTCAAAACATCTATACGGTTTCATTGATGTTACTCGTGTTTTTATTACTATTGCCAATAGACTCATCTTGAATGAAAGCAAAGCATCTCTCTTCCACAACAAAGAACACAGCGCAGCAACACCTGCTATCTATCTTTTTTTATCCTGCAAAAGTGATATGTATCTCAATGAGACAACATTTACATGTTCAGTCATTTAGCAGACGCTCTTATCCAGAGAGACTTACTTACAGTAGTGCATTCGTCTTAAGATAGCTAGGTGAGGCAACAACATATCCAGTGGCAATTTTAGCATGTAAATCTTAGTGGGGAAAAAATAAATGTTATGCATGCCAGCAAAGCTGCTACACAACACAACACTAAACAATACATTCATTGCACTATAATGGTGACAAACGGTGCCCACTAACTGTTAGGACCTACATAATGCTGTCACAACAGCAGAGTCCCAACAGCAGAGTCCCAACAGCAGAGTCCCAACAGCTTACCACCACTACACCTGTTAAACAAATGTGGTTTCTACCAACGATTGAGATGTACAAACTATGGCATAAGGAGATGACGAGTGGATGAACATAGTCAATATAACTGTTTGTTCAGCACTTTTGAAATGCACAGCGACAGATTTCAGAACATGGGCCGTTCTTACAGTATTCTCCCTGTACACCGAGTCAGAACCGTAGGATAAATAAAGGGGGCACATAAGCAGACAATGAAAGCTCTTACAATATTCGATGATTACATTTCTCTAAAACAGGCTATAGGCTACATGTGCATTACCAATTCAGAACAGTAGGTGAAATTATGAGAGGAAAAGGGACCAAATGATTAGTGTGAGGCACATGGGTTACTAACAGCTTACAACACAACATACACTTAGTATTACTTTCTTAGCTACAGTATACATATCTCCCTGGCATATTACATCATTTATGCAGCAGCATACAAGACATTGTTTAACTCACCTTGTTGTGCTGTGTTCACTTGAACAGGAAGGTGTCGCGTAGGTCCTTCGTGGGCAAATTCTGTTATCAAACTTTCATCAAATCTGTCATTCTCTGGATTTATGGTGCCTTCGAGACAACTGGGAACTCTGAATAAAACAAGGTTGAATCATGACGTTTGTGATCTTCAGGTCAGAGCTCCAGAAAGAGGACAGAGTTCCCGACTTGGATTTCTGAGTTGGATGACCGTTCAAAACCCTATTTTTCAGTCAGAGCTAATTATTTATATTTCTTTCCAAGTTCCCAGTTGTCTTGAACTCACTGAAGTCTGAGATTTCCCAGTTCCGAGTTCCCAGTTGTTTTGAACACAGCAGAATTCATGCTGGATTGACAGCATGGCCAATGTTGAATGTTTATCCTTTTAAGCTTGGAAAAGAGACACCCACTCCACTGAATAGGCAGGCCAGTGATTGATTTGCACTGCTTGCACTTAGTCACTGATTCCTTCCAAACCACTCATTGTTGAATTTGCAATTTTCAACTTGTGTAATGTTTATTCAATGGCCGATGAGCACCGATACATTTTATCTATAATTTATCTTCATATGACAAGAGTTGAAAAGGATTTGCCAGTAGATTGTTGACTTGATTCATGACTGTTGCCTAGTTTGCTAGCTAAGATTTTTCGACTTGATTCATGATGATGACTGCTAGCTAAGATTTGAAAGTATGATGTTGGCACGATCAGTCCAATCAAAGCTACTGTACGTAAAACGTGATTTGACGTCATTTTATCTTGAGCCTTCTTGGATGGGCACATCTAATGAATTTTCAAGCTCTCTCACATGAGTGACAGAACACTGAGCCAATCACGGCGCAACGAGAGAACATTACCAACCCCTACACTCCGTATTTTCCACTGGCTTCCCCAACACCACAGAAAGCACTGAGCTAGGCTGAAACACCTGCATTTTGGAGCTGCCTTACTCAACAAAACAAAAAAAGAGACCGTATTTGTGTGCAGCTTGATTAAATCAATGATTTGACATTGTTTGCAAACTGATATGTGACACGTATTAATGCCAAAAATAACATGTAAAACAGGCACCAAAAAAAAAATTAAAACAGGTGGTGCTCAAAACAAGGCTCTGCCCCACCTGCCCTTAAAAAAACACGTCACAATCGAGGTCAGTCTGTTCCCCCTCTACATAGTAGTTATAGTTATCAGCTAAGTCAGTAGGCCTGTTTCCCCTCTACATAGTAGTTATAGTTATCAGCTAAGTCAGTAGGCCTGTTTCCCTCTACATAGTAGTTATAGTTATCAGCTAAGTCAGTAGGCCTGTTTCCCTCTACATAGTAGTTATAGTTATCAGCTAAGTCAGTAGGCCTGTTTGCCTCTACATAGTAGTTATAGTTATCAGCTAAGTCAGTAGGCCTGTTTCCCTCTACATAGTAGTTATAGTTATCAGCTAAGTCAGTAGGCCTGTTTCCCTCTACATAGTAGTTATAGTTATCAGCTAAGTCAGTGGGCCTGTTTAGGCCCTCTACATAGTAGTTATAGTTATCAGCTAAGTCAGTAGGCCTGTTTCCCTCTACATAGTAGTTATAGTTATCAGCTAAGTCAGTAGGCCTGTTTCCCCTCTACATAGTAGTTATAGTTATCAGCTAAGTCAGTAGGCCTGTTTCCCTCTACATAGTAGTTATAGTTATCAGCTAAGTCAGTAGGCCTGTTTCCCTCTACATAGTAGTTATAGTTATCAGCTAAGTCAGTAGGCCTGTTTGCCTCTACATAGTAGTTATAGTTATCAGCTAAGTCAGTAGGCCTGTTTCCCTCTACATAGTAGTTATAGTTATCAGCTAAGTCAGTAGGCCTGTTTCCCTCTACATAGTAGTTATAGTTATCAGCTAAGTCAGTAGGCCTGTTTCCCTCTACATAGTAGTTATAGTTATCAGCTAAGTCAGTAGGCCTGTTTCCCTCTACATAGTAGTTATAGTTATCAGCTAAGTCAGTAGGCCTGTTTCCCTCTACATAGTAGTTATAGTTATCAGCTAAGTCAGTAGGCCTGTTTCCCTCTACATAGTAGTTATAGTTATCAGCTAAGTCAGTAGGCCTGTTTCCCTCTACATAGTAGTTATAGTTATCAGCTAAGTCAGTAGGCCTGTTTCCCTCTACATAGTAGTTATAGTTATCAGCTAAGTCAGTAGGCCTGTTTCCCTCTACATAGTAGTTATAGTTATCAGCTAAGTCAGTAGGCCTGTTTCCCTCTACATAGTAGTTATAGTTATCAGCTAAGTCAGTAGGCCTGTTTCCCTCTACATAGTAGTTATAGTTATCAGCTAAGTCAGTAGGCCTGTTTCCCTCTACATAGTAGTTATAGTTATCAGCTAAGTCAGTAGGCCTGTTTCCCTCTACAGCTAAGTAGTTATAGTTATAGTTATCAGCTAAGTCAGTGGGCCTGTTTCCCTCTACATAGTAGTTATAGTTATCAGCTAAGTCAGTAGGCCTGTTTCCCTCTACATAGTAGTTATAGTTATCAGCTAAGTCAGTAGGCCTGTTTCCCCCTCTACATAGTAGTTATAGTTATCAGCTAAGTCAGTAGGCCTGTTTCCCTCTACATAGTAGTTATAGTTATCAGCTAAGTCAGTAGGCCTGTTTCCCTCTACATAGTAGTTATAGTTATCAGCTAAGTCAGTAGGCCTGTTTCCCTCTACATAGTAGTTATAGTTATCAGCTAAGTCAGTAGGCCTGTTTCCCTCTACATAGTAGTAGTTATCAGTTATCAGCTAAGCTAAGTCAGTAGGCCTGTTTCCCTCTACATAGTAGTCAGTCAGCTAAGTCAGGCCTGTTTCCCTCTACATAGTAGTTATAGTTATCAGCTAAGTCAGTGGTAGTAGGAAAAAAACAAGTGCTTGTAAAATAATATATATATTTTTTTTGGGGGGGGGCGATTTCTTTAAAATAGAGCTTAAGACTATTAAGACAAAACAAAAAAAAGGTTAAATGAATAGAACAGACATACCAGGTGAAGACGGTCATGTGACTTTATTAGAACAGACATACCAGGTGAAGACGGTCATGTGACTTTATTAGAACAGACATACCAGGTGAAGACGGTCATGTGACTTTATTAGAACAGACATACCAGGTGAAGACGGTCATGTGACTTTATTAGAACAGACATACCAGGTGAAGACGGTCATGTGACTTTATTAGAACAGACATACCAGGTGAAGACGGTCATGTGACTTTATTAGAACAGACATACCAGGTGAAGACGGTCATGTGACTTTATTAGAACAGTAAATGGTGAAGGAAACTGGAAATACAACATCTCATTGTAAACAATGACTAAGACAATAATATATGACATTTAGCAGACGCTTTCTTTTCATAGTAATTTACATGTCATGTGTGCAGACAATTGTAATTTCATACATATCATAATTCACCACACAAGTTAGTCAAGGAGAAGGAGAGAGTGGAAGGTGTGTTTAGCCTGGGTGCCAGTCAGGATAGCCTGGGTGTGGGTGCCAGTCAGTTTAGCCTGGGTGCCAGTCAGTTTAGCCTGGGTGCCAGTCTGTTTAGCCTGAATACCAGTCAGTTTAGCCTGGGTGCCAGTCTGTTTAGCCTGGGTGCCTGTCAGTTTAGCCTGGGTGCCAGTCAGTTTAGCCTGGGTGCCAGTCTGTTTAGCCTGGGTGCCAGTCAGGATAGCCTGGGTGTGGGTGCCAGTCAGTTTAGCCTGGGTGCCAGTCAGTTTAGCCTGGGTGCCAGTCTGTTTAGCCTGAATACCAGTCAGTTTAGCCTGGGTGCCTGTTTCTGTTCTCTTGACAACTCCTATGGAATTGTCATAACAATGACATCACTGGAGTTGTCCAGAGATCAGAAACAGATCTGGGATCAGGCTAGAGTGGCATCTTAAATGCACAACAACAGTTCCTCTTGGAGGAATAAAGAGAACAGAGATCACTAGAGATCTCACAGGTCCCTATAGAGATGACTACTAGTTTTGACCAGTCTGGCACCCTAATCCCTATGTAGTGCACTAGTTTTGACAAGTCTGGCACCCTAATCCCTATGTAGTGCACTAGTTTTGACCAGTCTGGCACCCTAATCCCTATGTAGTGCACTAGTTTTGACCAGAAGCAGGTGTCCAGGTGTCTTAACTGCTGTGTATTTGTGTTTCCTATGTTTTGACTGAGCGGTTGTCAAATATTCTGTTGTTGTTGTTGTTGTTGTTGTGTTCATTTACAGACGTTTTCTCGGATAGCTAAAATCTATCACCATATATGTCATAATATTTATATAAATTAAATTCTCGGATTCAACATGTTCTTTAGACGATGTAGCAAGGTGGTATACACCACAGGGTCATGTTCTTTAGACGATGTAGCAAGGTGGTATACACCACAGGGACATGTTCTTTAGACGATGTAGCAAGGTGGTATACACCACAGGGACATGTTCTTTAGACGATGTAGCAAGGTGGTATACACCACAGGGACATGTTCTTTAGACGATGTAGCAAGGTGGTATACACCACAGGGACATGTTCTTTAGACGATGTAGCAAGGTGGTATACCTTATACCAAGTCCCAACAGTACAGGGACTTGGTAGCTATATAACGTTGTGATCCTCTAACAACTAGAACAAGGTGTTCTCATTTCAATTCTACTGTTCCAACAGTGAGGTCCTTTCAGTGGAACCCCATTGGCTGTGTTGTCTAGTGCAGCAGTGATAGGAAGGGTTTTTCTGTGGAACCCCATTGGCTGTGTTGTCTAGTGCAGCAGTGATAGGAAGGGTTTTTCTGTGATTTTGTGCCTAATCTTTATTTGTGCTTTTATAATTGTATTTTTGGTGTTACGACAGATCCTCCTCGCCCCCCTGAGATACACATGACGCAGACGGACAGATGACGGAGGCGTGTGATAGATAGAAGAAGAGAAAGGAGAGAGAGCGGGACTGACATCAAAGAGAAATAACATCGCAAGGTGTCACACTAACTAACTAACTAACTAACTAATTAAGCTATGACTAAGTCAGTACTAACTACAGCATTACTTCACAGTCAAACCAGACACACACACAGTTGGTACACACACACACACACACATGTTCAACCAAACCGACCAGATCGCACAGTCAGGACAAATTCACAGCTGATCCAAAACTGAATGAAAATGACTTCATTGTTCAGCGTGTTCAAGATTAAAACCGTAAAGACAAGGAAAATCATACAACACGAGGGTAAACAATAACAAAACAACAATAACAAAAACACAATAATAACAAGCATTTGTAATAACAATGATATTATCATACGAGATGAGTTGGCAGTGGGAATGTTTGAAGAATAAACATGAATAAAATAACAGGTAAGATCACATACAATAGGCCTTTTGTCTTTCCTGTCTGTCTGCCTTCCAAATGGCACCCTATTCCCTATATAGTGCACTACTTTAGACCAGAGCCCTATAGAACCCCATTCCCTATATAGTGCACTACTTTAGACCAGAACCCTATTCCCTATATAGTGCACCACTAATCAAAAGTAGTGCCCTATATGGGGAATAAGGTGCCTTTGGGGACATACTCTCTGATCTCCGATCATACTCTCTGATCTCCCTAGCCCTACCCCCTAGCCCTACCTCCTAGCCCTATCCCCTATCCATATCCCCTAGCCCTATCCCCTATCCATATCCACTAGCCCTACCCCCTATCCATATCCCCTAGCCCTATCCTTATCCCCTAACCCTATCCTTATCCCCTAGCCCTATCCCCTATCCTTATCCCCTAACCCTATCCGTATCCTTATCCCCTATTCCTTAACCCTATCCCCTAGCCCTATCCCCTATCCATATCCACTAGCCCTACCCCCTATCCATATCCCCTAGCCCTATCCTTATCCCCTAACCCTATCCTTATCCCCTAGCCCTATCCCCTATCCTTATCCCCTAACCCTATCCGTATCCTTATCCCCTATTCCTTAACCCTATCCCCTAGCCCTATCCCCTATCCTTATCCCCTAGCCCTATCCCCTATCCTTATCCCCTAACCATATCCCCTAACCCTATCCCCTAGGCCTAGGGGTTGGTTTGGGATTCAGAGAATGATAACTGCCCTAACTATCTCTAGGCTAGAACTGATCCGACCTGCTCATTAAGACATGGATGTAATGATAGTATGACCAGGTCATTACTATCGCCACTGTGGTGAAACAAGTCATTCTGAAAACAAAGATGAAATTCTAGAATCATGTTGCTTTCCGACTACGACAGTAATGCATTTATTAATTTGATTTACTGAATAGATTCAAGTATGTTTTTTTTGTTAGCTACACGCGTTAGCTACGTGTATGCTACGTACGTTAGCTACGTGTTTGCTACGTGTGTTAGCTACGTGCGTTAGCTACGTGCGTTAGCTATGTATGTTAGCTACGTGTTTGCTACGTGCGTTAGCTACGTGTTTGCTACGTTTCTCCACTATTTTGAGCAACAAAAAAAATAATCAAGAAATAAATTGTGTTGCAATACACTTGATTTGACATGAATTCATAATTATCATCACATTGTTTATTCTAAGCTAATTTTATTCAGAAGGTAATTCCTGGTGGCATAGTGGGTTTAACAACGGTGTGTATTTGGTCATAAAGGACAAGATGTCATAGAGCTACAATAGGATTGTATCTCATTGCATACAGTTTTTGAGTGAAGATAAACCACTCAAATTATTTTTTTTTTTTTTTTGCATTAAAATGACATGAATTCCTTCAATGGAATATTTCATAAAAATAATAATAAAAACAACAACAACATGGATTGAGAGAAGGGGGGCTGGAGAGGTAGGGGTGTAAATAAAGCTGGTAAAATGTGCAATAAAACTATAGATATAAGGAAATGTTCATATCATCTGCGAGGTGGACACAACACATACATACATATATATATATATATATATATATATGTATATATAGAAAGGAATATTGATAAGCGTTATAGATCTGTTATCTCCCAACACATGATAGATCTGTTATCTCCCAACACATAATATATCTCAGTTATCTCCCAACACATAATATATCTCTGTTATCTCCCAACACATGATAGATCTCAGTTATCTCCCAACACATGATAGATCTCAGTTATCTCCCAACACATAATATATCTCAGTTATCTCCCAACACATAATATATCTCTGTTATCTCCCAACACATGATAGATCTCAGTTATCTCCCAACACATGATAGATCTCAGTTATCTCCCAACACATGATAGATCTCAGTTATCTCCCAACACATGATAGATCTCAGTTATCTCCCAACACATGATAGATCTCAGTTATCTCCCAACACATGATAGATCTCAGTTATCTCCCAACACATGATAGATCTCAGTTATCTCCCAATATGGCATGACAATAATAATAAAACACTGAAGAGCTGAGTTGCACGTTAACAGTGGATCTTTCCCAAATGGCACACTATTCCCTATATAGTGCACTACGCTTTACCAAATGTAGGTCAAAAGTAGTGCACTATGTAGGGAATAGTGTGCCAATAGGGAATGAACCAGTACAACTGAAGAGCTGCATCAGTCTGGACGGCTCACAACATCCTGCAGCTAAATCAAGACAAGACCGAAGTAATTCTGGTTGGAACTGAAGCACAGAGAGAATCTGGACGCACATTTTAACTCACAGTAATAAAGATAAAACACCAAGTAAAAAAAACTAGTTGTTATTTTAGATTCTGAACTCAATTTCTAATCACACAATCAGGAATGTGAACAAGATAGCTTTTGACCACCTGAGGAACATTGCCAAGGTGTGGCCGTTTCTCTCTCAGGCTGAAACAGAGAGACTCATCGCTTTTATTACAAGCAGACTTGATTACTGTAATGCTCTCCTGTCTGGTCTACCCAAGAAAGCCATTGGTCAACTGTAAAACATACAGAATGCTGCAGGGTACTGACCAAGACCAGACGGAGAACACACATGACACCGGTTTTAAGGTCTCTGTACTGTAAAACATACAGAATGCTGCAGCACGGGTACTGACCAAGACCAGACGGAGAACACACATGACACCAGTTTTGATTTAAGTTATGTACCCAGTAGGTCCCTCAGGGCCTCTGGTCTTTTAACTATCCCAAAGCCAAGCACCAAGAGGCATGGAGAGACAGCCTTTTAACTATCCCAAAGCCCAGGACCAAGAGGCATGGAGAGACAGCCTTTTAACTATCCCAAAGCCTGGGACCAAGAGGCATGGAGAGACAGCCTTTAGTTACTATGCCCCCAGCCTTTAGTTACTATGCCCCCAGCCTTTAGTTACTATGCCCCCAGCCTCTAGTTACTATGCCTTTAGTTACTATGCCTTTAGTTACTATGCTCCCAGTCTCTAGTTACTATGCCCCCAGCCTTTAGTTACTATGCCCCTAGCCTTTAGTTACTATGCCTTTAGTTACTATGCCCCCAGCCTTTAGTTACTATGCCCCTAGCCTTTAGTTACTATGCCTTTAGTTACTATGCCTTTAGTTACTATGCCTTTAGTTACTATGCCCCCAGCCTTTAGTTACTATGCTCCCAGTCTCTAGTTACTATGCCCCCAGCCTTTAGTTACTATGCCCCCAGCCTTTAGTTACTATGCCCCCAGCCTTTAGTTACTATGCCCCCAGCCTTTAGTTACTATGCCCCCAGCCTCTGGAACAGCCTGCCAGAGAACCTGAGGGACGAAACTGTGGACATATTTAAAACATCTTAAAACACGTATTTTTAGTTTAGCTTTTTCTTAGTGTGCTTTTTTGTCATTCTTTTTTCTTATGTTTGTTGGGTTGTAAATATTTCAGTTTTTATTTTCATTGTTTTTAATTAGTTTTTTTCCCCCCTTGCATTCCATGTCTGAAATGTGCTGTATAAATAAAGCTTGATTTGATTTGAATGGTGTGGCAGGCCTTCAGTGATGTAACAAATGCATTTACAACAAAGCCACACCATGGAAGCTTCAATCCCTAAAGAGCCAAGAGAACAACAAAACATACTCAAGCTAAAGATAGTTTTGGTACACTGAATGACTGAAATAAAACAATTGTTAGTACACTATTGTAGTATAGTACACAATCTTAGTATAATATTTTTAGTACACTATTGAAATCACAACTAGATTGTAATTTTACATTAATTAAAATTGTGTGCCTTTCACCAGTTCTTTACAAGTATCTTTGTGGTAGAAGTGTTCTGATGCCCTGATTTGAATAGTAGAGAAAGATTTCATACGTTCTAACTGTGTCTAGCTTTTCGGGAAAGTGGTAAAAATGTAAGTTGTTTTAAAAAGTTATTAAAAAAAAGCAGTCAGTGCGGTTCCTCTAACAGCTGTATCTTTAGATTGGAAGAGTTAGTCCTGTTCTGATTTCATATTTAAATAGGAGAGAAACAGGCGAAGATTTCATATGCTCTTAACTTGTTGAAAGTGGCCAAAGTAGCTGATTTCTGTCAAAAGTCCCATTGTTTACATATTGTCTCATTCTTAGAATGTGATGTGCACACCATCGGGATCCTATTAAATGACTATGTCATAAACCCTCAAGGTTCTAGAATGGAAGGGGAAAATGTCAGCCATATTGGTCAGGGAGAAATCCAAACCAGTCTGATCGGAATGAACGGTAGCAGAGGTATAATCCTGATTTTACTTATACATGAAAATAAAAGTACAACATGTCATATATGAGAAATTGTGTAATTCAATTATTGTCAAGCTAAAATATTGTCACATGTTATACAGTTTATTCAAGTTTTATACACATTTTCTGTACAAATAGCTTCTAAAATATATGTAAACAGACCATAAATTACCCCAAGAAAATAATGATAAAGCTGTGAGTGCTATTTAATGATACAATATCAATACTTGTTGCATTTACAACTTGTCTAATTCCTGTCACAGCAGTGGCACACCATGGTTGACCAACTCCCTGACCAAAATGGCTGACCATTATCCCATCATAAGAAGGTTCATGTCCATTCTAGTATTCTAACTCCTAATTCTATGGTGCACACACATAGGGGCTCCCGAGTGGCGCAGCAGTCTAAGGCACTGCATCTCAGTGCAAGAGGTGTCACTATAGTCCCTGGTTTGAATCCAGGCTGTATCACATCTGGCTGTGATTGGGTGTCCCATAGGGCGGTGCACAATTGGCCCAGCGTCATCTGGGTTAGGCCGTCACTGTAAATAAGAATTGGTTCTTAACTGGCGTGCCTAGTTAAATAAAGGTTAAATTAAATATAAAAAAATTAAAACAACTCTAATTTGACAGTGGAAAGTTACCTTATAAATGCAGTTGATGTGATTACAAAAACAGCTGAACCTCTTGATTGGTAGAAGTTATTCCTGCTCTGTTTTCAGATTTCAATAGCAGAGAAGTAGAGGAAGATTTTATTTTCAAATTGTTTGGGAAAGATGTCAAAGTACACGTTTTAAAGTTTCAATGGCTGTAAGAGGAGTATATTTCCAAATGTTAATAACAATAAACAGTTAGATATCATTTGGACAATATTAAAAGTGGCTTCATCAAGTATCATTGATTCTGGTTTTTGTTGTATAGAACCTATTGCAGATTAGGTTGGTCTTCAGATATAGTATCAGTACTTTCACTGGCCCAAATGTTTAACACCAAGACCGCTGCCCCCTGTAGAGTAAAGAGCACCAGGGACAAGGCAATTAGGGTCCACACAGAGCTATAAAGGTGATTGGCTGAACGGCAATTACAACCAATCACAGGCAGGGATGACTGGGCTGTTCAGGTTAGATCCAATGGGAGTGTTAGTATTGTATAATTGTATATAGTTCACAATTTAAGATATTCTATGGGTCTTGGCCTGAAATGTTTAAATATAAATGTAAGATGTCATTTAAGCTCTAATTCATATAATAAACTGGTCGGGTTGAGCTCTGAATGCGGATTGGTTGATAGCCGTGCTAATATCAGACTGTATACCACAGGTAGGACACAACATTTATTTTTACTGCTCTAGTTACGTTGGTAACCAGTTTTTTAACAGCAATAAGATGCCTCGGGGGTTTGTGGTATATGGCCAATATACCATGGCTAAGGGCTGCGTTGCGTGTTGCCTAAGAACAGCCCTCAGCCGTGGTATATTGGCCATATACCCACAGCTCCTCGGGCCTTACTGCTTAAGTATACTACATAATAGCTGGTAACAATAATAAGGTATGGAGCATTTTGTTTCTTTAATGAGCATGCTTGGTAAACTTTGAATAGTCTTAAGTGATCCTTTGTTTTCTTGAGCATCAAATCCAGCTTTTTCATTTGGACCAGCCTTTTTTTTTAAAAACATTGTTATATTATTACAAGATAAGTAATTAATATTAAATGTGATTTATAGGCAATAGTTGTCATTCGCATGATCATTCTGACACTATGGAGGTTAACGGAGATAACTACCATATACTCAGACAATAGATCTACCCTGTAATTCACGGCCCATATCAAAACAAAAATATATATTAAAAAAAATAAGATAATCATCATTGTTTGAGAACATGGTATTTGTGGCATTAATTCCACTGGATTGCTGCTTTGAAATCAACACATCTCTCTCCTAAGTACTCTTACTACTGTGCTCACAACCATAGCATTACATTCAACACAACAAGGACAATGGAAGAGGCTAAACACAACGTTGTTGCCTCTAGGGGGTGCTCTTAAGCCAAAAGGGGTCAAAGAAAAACTATCCTAAATTGGTGGTAGTCATACTTTAACCCGCCGACGACAACGATCGTCGATCAAACAATCAAAACCTTATTTCATGACGAGAGTTGATCCCAGTGTCTTTCGGTGTGCTGTGCGTGATGTGGTCGTGAGAGAGGGAAAGGCAGAGATCCGATTGGTTGATGTTCTCAGTTGCCAGGCAGGAAGCTGAGGATGTATTCTCCCACCCCGAAGAAGTAGACCACCTGGGCGATACCAAATAAGGGCGCGATGACCAGGGCACGGCAGTACGCCCCCTTCAGGAACGCAGAGGGACCCTCGTTCTTCATGATTTTACTGATACGAAAGCGGTAAGAAGAGATATGGGCAACACAGATTAGCAACAAGATATCAGTGAATAGTTTTACCTCGTTACTACTTATGTGTTTAAACTGAATATGGCAGCTGAGTTATCATATAGAGTACAGAATGTATTCATTCTGTATTCAAGTTGTCACCACACCAAAAAGAACAAGAAAAACAGTGAAAAACATAGCTAATTATAACAGTCTTCTGGTTGAGGCATAGGTTTTCCCCAAAACCTTCACAATTAAATGTTAACTGGCTACAAAGTGTTTTTTAAATTTAACCAGGCAAGTCAGTCACCCCAGTCAAACCCCGGACGACACTGGGCTAATTGTGCGCCGCCCTATGGGATTCCCAATCACGGCCGGATGTGATGCGGCCTGGATTTGAACCAGGTACTTCAGTGACGCCCTTTGCACTGAGATGAGGTGTCTTAGACCGCTGTGCCACTCGGGAGCCCAAAAGAAACCTGTGTCTTCCTTGCAGAATAAAATCCCAATGTTTTCTACCAATCCAGTGGGCATTTGCTTTGTAAACTCAATCACATGAGTGCTACAGAAACACCAAACAGTGCTAGGAGGCTATACTACTGAAACACCGCTAACCAAACAGTGCTAGGTGGCTGTACTACTGAAACACCGCTAACCAAACAGTGCTAGGTGGCTGTACTACTGAAACACTGCTAACCAAACAGTGCTAGGTGGCTGTACTACTGAAACACCGCTAACCAAACAGTGCTAGGTGGCTATACTACAGAAACACCGCTAACCAAACAGTGCTAGGTGGCTATACTACTGAAACACCGCTAACCAAACAGTGCTAGGTGGCTGTACTACTGAAACACCGCTAACCAAACAGTGCTAGGTGGCTGTACTACTGAAACACCGCTAACCAAACAGTGCTAGGTGGCTGTACTACAGAAACACCGCTAACCAAACAGTGCTAGGAGGCTATACTACAGAAACACTGCTAACCAAAAACAGTGCTAGGTGGCTGTACTACTGAAACACCGCTAACCAAACAGTGCTAGGTGGCTGTACTACTGAAACACCGCTAACCAAACAGTGCTAGGTGGCTGTACTACTGAAACACCGCTAACCAAAAACAGTGCTAGGTGGCTGTACTACTGAAACACCGCTAACCAAACAGTGCTAGGAGGCTATACTACTGAAACACCGCTAACCAAACAGTGCTAGGTGGCTGTACTACTGAAACACCGCTAACCAAACAGTGCTAGGTGGCTGTACTACTGAAACACCGCTAACCAAACAGTGCTAGGTGGCTGTACTACAGAAACACCGCTAACCAAACAGTGCTAGGTGGCTGTACTACAGAAACACTGCTAACCAAACAACAGTGCTAGGTGGCTGTACTACAGAAACACCACTAACCAAACAACAGTGCTAGGTGGCTGTACTACAGAAACACCACTAACCAAACAACAGTGCTAGGTGGCTGTACTACAGAAACACCACTAACCAAACAGTGCTAGGTGGCTGTACTACAGAAACACCACTAACCAAACAACAGTGCTAGGTGGCTGTACTACAGAAACACCACTAACCAAACAACAGTGCTAGGTGGCTGTACTACAGAAACACCACTAACCAAACAACAGTGCTAGGTGGCTGTACAACAGAAACTAACCAAACAGTGCTAGGTGGCTGTACTACAGAAACACCGCTAACCAAACAGTGCTAGGTGGCTGTACTACAGAAACACCACTAACCAAACAGTGCTAGGTGGCTGTACTATACAGAAACACCACTAACCAAAAAACAGTGCTAGGTGGCTGTACCTACAGAAACACCACTAACCAAACAGTGTTTGGTGGCTGTACTACAGAAACACCACTAACCAAACAGTGCTAGGTGGCTGTACAACAGAAACACCACTAACCAAACAGTGCTAGGTGGCTGTACTACAGAAACACCACTAACCAAACAACAGTGCTAGGTGGCTGTACTACAGAAACACCAAACAGTGCTAGGTGGCTGTACTGCAGAAACACCAAACAGTGCATGGGCACTTGAATGAAAGGGTAACTACACTCAACAATCTCCTGAAGTGGTAATATGTATTGTACTATACTTAGAACATCCTATTTTTATGTTTTTATCCAAAACAAAAAGTGTGATTTTGAGAGCGAAAACCTGAAAAAAAACTACCCCACAATCCCCATGTGTTGAGATTTACCTGATACAGTCAGTCACCCCGCTGTAGGTTTCCTCTGTACTCCCTCTGTTCATAGACTGGATTCTGGTCTTTATCACTGTCAATACACAACAACACCATGGTAACACTACAACACACACTGATGCAACTAAGAACCTATGATTGGTGTAAGATCCCGGCTAAATACAGACCATTTTAACTCAGACATAACGGAGTATAATAGTACAACATTGGAACACATTCTAGGGTCTTAATAACAAGTTTGAAAGAAAATCCCCATGTCTCACCATCTACAGGGTTGACAGCCACAGCGGCCGTGCTGCCAGCCTATATAACTAGATACTGGATATTATAATATTATGTCTCACCATCTACAGGGTTGACAGCGGCCGTGCTGCCAGCCTATATTACTACAGTATTATTAACTATAATATTATGTCTCACCATCTACAGGGTTGACAGCCACGGCGGCCGTGCTGCCAGCCAGACAGCCTGCCAGGAATGAGACATAGAACGGAGCGGGGCCCTCCGCTCCTCTCTTCCCCAGGTCGTTCAGGTTGGCAAACAGAGGGAAGTAGATGATGGAGAACGGAACATCCCTGAGAAGAGAGAAGAGAGGAGGGGAGAAACCAGAGACGAGCAGAGGAGAGTTTTATTATATTGTCATACCTCAGCGTTGTAGTCAGAGCAGTGTGTGTCGGTGTATCTATGAATGGGCTTTCATTGTATTTATTTGATTCCTCGAGTCCTCATGTCCTCTTTCCTCGACTCCTCAAAACGCCTTGGAGGAGAAGATCCATACATTTTGAGAAGGAGAAGAGGAGAGAGGACGGTAGGAATCCAGGAAATACAATTGAGATAGAGCCAATGAGTCGAGGGTAGTTGGTGGTCAGAACAGTGTCTGTCTGTGGTGCTATGTTGTTTACCTGAGCAGTGTGGCCCCCAGGCCCTTGTACAGCCCAGCGATTCCCTTCTCCTTAAGCAGTTCCCTGGTCAGTTGCATGGCGGTGGGGGACTTGGTTGGCACGGTCCCCGGTACTACCGTCTCTGGCATCAGCTTCCTCTGGGCCTCTGATAGAAGGACAGGGACAGCGTGGGGTTAGAGCTTTTCTGATAGTTGATTTGTTAAGGAACAATTTTACTATTATTGTAATTAAGATGCACTAACTTTTCTGTTCTGTCTGTGGACAATATAGTATCCATCCACCCACCTACCCACCCACCCACCCACCACCCACTGACCTACCCACCACCCACCCACCTACCCACCACCCACCCACCCACCCACCCACCCACCCACCACCTACCCACCCACCCACCCACCCACCCACCCACCCACCCACCCACCCACCCATCCACTATAGAATAGACCCAGTAGAGACCCAGGATCCTATGTGGATCCACTATAGAATAGACAGTAGAGATGGCAGGATCCTTATGTGGATCCACTATTGACCACACGGGGGCCCATTGATCCATATTTCAACACTAGGTCACAGTGACCCTTCCATTTTGCAGCCCGTGTCTCTCTTACCCACCCATCCACCCACCCACCTACCCATCTCCCACCCTCTTACCAACCTCCCTCCACCCACCCACCCACCCACCTCCCTCCACCCACCAATCCCCTCCATCTCCTACCCACCTACCCATCCCACCTACCATCCACCCACCCACCTCCCTCCCACTTACCAACCTCACTCCACCCACCAATCCTCCCATCCCTCTTACCAATCCCCTCCATCACCTTATCAACCCACCCACCCATCCCACCTACCAACCCACCTACCCATCCCACTTACCCACCCACCCTCCTCCATCCCACCTACCCATCCCATCCATCCACCCACCCACTCCATCTCTCCACCAACCTCCTCCATCACCCACTTATCAACCCTCCATCCATTTACAGCTATTTACCAATCCTTTCCAGGGTTTGTCTCTCTTAAAGTCCAATCCTCCTCCATCAAGCTCTTACCACATGGAATGCATCCATAACTCAATGAGACTGTAATGGTAGGCCAATCCTCGAGAATCCATCTCTCTCGAGATTAGGATCAATCCTGGATCCATCTATAGAATAGACAGTAGAGATGCAATCCTCCTCCATCTCCACTATTGACCACACGGGGGCAGAATTGATCCATATTTCAACACTAGGTCACAGTGACCCTTCCATTTTGCAGCTCCGTGTCTCTCTTACCAATCCTCCTCCATCTCTCTCTTACCAATCCTCCTCCATCTCTCTCTTACCAATCCTCCTCCATCTCTCTAAATATCTTGTTTTTCCATCTTTCTACATGGTTCTATTCGGTCTGGATCACCGATAGAGAAACGTAACGGTCATGTGTATGCCGTCTCCACTAAAGCGAGAACAGTGCCTTTAAATTTAAATCACGCTGTAATACAGGACTTCATTCCACTCTCTCTTACTGAGTCTCCTCTATCAATTCAAGGGCTTTATTGGCATGGGAAACATGTGTTAACATTGCCAAAGCAAGTGAGGTAGATAATATACAAAAGTGAAATAAACAATAAAAATGAACAATAAACATTACACATACAGAAATAATAATAACTATCTATCTCTTACTGATTCACCTCTATCTCTACTGATTCACCTCTATCTCTACTGATTCACCTCTATCTCTACTGATTCACCTCTATCTCTACTGATTCACCTCTATCTCTACTGATTCACCTCTATCTCTACTGATTCACCTCTATCTCTACTGATTCACCTCTATCTCTACTAATTCACCTCTATCTCTTACTGAATCTCCTCTGTCTATCTCTTACTGAATCTCCTCTGTCTATCTCTTACTAATTCACCTCTATCTCTACTGATTCACCTCTATCTCTTACTGAATCTCCTCTGTCTATCTCTTACTGAATCTATCTCTACTGATTCACTATCTCTACTGAATCTCCTCTGTCTATCTCTACTGATTCACCTCTATCTCTACTGATTCTCCTCTGTCTACTACTGATTCACTGAATCTCTACTGATTCATCTCTATCTCTACTGATTCACCTCTATCTCTACTGATCTCCTCTGTCTATCTCTACTGATTCACCTCTATCTCTACTGATTCTCCTCTATCTCTACTGATTCATCTCTCTACTGATTCACCTCTATCTCTACTGATCTCTATCTCTCTGTCTATCTCTACTGATTCACCTCTATCTCTTACTGAATTCACCTCTATCTCTACTGATTCACCTCTATCTCTACTGATCTCCTCTGTCTATCTCTACTGAATCTATCTCTACTGATTCTATCTCTCTACTGATTCACCTCTATCTCTACTGATTCACCTCTATCTCTACTGATTCACCTCTATCTCTTACTGAATCTCCTCTGTCTATCTCTTACTGAATCTCCCTCTATCTCTTACTAATTCACCTCTATCTCTTACTGAATCTCCTCTGTCTATCTCTTACTGAATCTCCTCTGTCTATCTCTTACTGAATCTCCTCTGTCTATCTCTTACTAATTCACCTCTATCTCTTACTGAATCTCCTCTGTCTATCTCTTACTAATTCACCTCTATCTCTTACTGAATCTCCTCTGTCTACTCATTACTGAATCTCCTCTGTCTATCTCTTACTAATTCACCTCTATCTCTTACTGAATCTCCTCTGTCTATCTCTTACTGAATCTCCTCTGTCTATCTCTTACTGAATCTCCTCTGTCTATCTCTTACTGAATCTCCTCTGTCTATCTCTTACTGAATCTCCTCTGTCTATCTCTTACTGAATCTCCTCTGTCTATCTCTTACTGAATCTCCTCTGTCTATCTCTTACTGAATCTCCTCTGTCTATCTCTTACTGAATCTCCTCTGTCTATCTCTTACTGAATCTCCTCTGTCTATCTCTTACTAATTCACCTCTATCTCTTACTGAATCTCCTCTATCTATATCTTACTGTTTGTCCTCTGTCTATCTCATACGGATTCTCCTCTATCTCTTTAAATCTCTTACCAATTCTCCCAGCATCTTGAAGCTGAATCTTCAACATCTCCATAGGAGTCGTGACGATAACCTGTGACGATAAATAGAAATACAAGATGAAAAATCACTATATCTGACAGGAACATTTGGTCAAGTGTGATAACCAGGGGTATATATAACCAGAACCAGAACACTATAACAATATAGAACACGATAACAATATAACAATATAGAACACTATGGAACACTATAACAATATAGAACACTATGGAACACTATAACAATATAGAACACTATAACAATATAGAACACTATAACACTATAACACTATAACACTATAACAATATAGAACACTATAACAATATAGAACACTATAACAATATAGAACACTACAACAATATAGAACACTATAACAATATAGATCACTATAACAATATAGAACACTATAACAATTTAGAACACTATAACAATATAACAATATAGAACACTATGGAACACTATAACAATATAGAACACTATAACAATATAGAACACTATGGAACACTATAACAATATAGAACACTATAACAATATAGAACACTATAACAATATAACAATATAGAACACTATAACAATATAGAACACGATAACAATATAACACTATGGAACACTATAACAATATAGAACACTATAACAATATAACAATATAGAACACTATAACAATATAGAACACTATAACACTATAGAACACTATAACAATATAGAACACTATAACAATATAGAACACGATAACAATATAACACTATGGAACACTATAACAATATAGAACACTATAACAATATAACAATATAGAACACTATAACAATATAGAACACTATAACAATATAGAACACTATAACAATTTAGAACACTATAACAATATAACAATATAGAACACTATGGAACACTATAACAATATAGAACACTATAACAATATAGAACACTATGGAACACTATAACAATATAGAACACTATAACAATATAGAACACTATAACAATATAACAATATAGAACACTATAACAATATAGAACACGATAACAATATAACACTATGGAACACTATAACAATATAGAACACTATAACAATATAACAATATAGAACACTATAACAATATAGAACACTATAACAATATAACAATATAGAACACTATAACAATATAGAACACTATAACAATATAGAACACTATAGAACACTATAACAATATAGAACACTATAACAATATAGAACACTACAACAATATAGAACACTATAACAATATAGAACACTATAACAATATAGAACACTATAACACTATAGAACACTATGGAACACTATAACAATATAGAACACTATAACACTATAACACTATAACAATATAACAATATAGAACACTATGGAACACTATAACAATATAGAACACTATAACAATATAGAACACTATGGAACACTATAACAATATAGAACACTATAACAATATAGAACACTATGGAACACTATAACAATATAGAACACTATGGAACACTATAACAATATAGAACACTATAACAATATAGAACACTATGGAACACTATAACAATATAGAACACTATGGAACACTATAACAATATAGAACACTATGGAACACTATAACAATATAGAACACTATAACAATATAGAACACTATGGAACACTATAACAATATAGAACACTATGGAACACTATAACAATATAGAACACTATGGAACACTATAACAATATAGAACACTATAACAATATAGAACCCTATAACAATATAGAACCCTATAACAATATAGAACACTATAACACTATAGAACACTAGAACACTACAACACTATAGAACACTATAGAACACTACAACAATATAGAACACTACAACAATATAGAACACTATAGAACCCTATAACAATATAGAACACTATAGAACCCTATAACACTATAGAACACTACAACAATATAGAACACTAACACTACAACAATATAGAACACTATAGAACCCTATAACAATATAGAACACTACAGAACACTATAACACTATAGAACACTATAACAATATAGAACACTATAGAACCCTATAACAATATAGAACACTACAGAACACTATAACAATATAGAACACTATAACAATATAGAACACTATAGAACCCTATAACAATATAGAACACTACAGAACACTATAACAATATAGAACACTATAGAACACTACAGAACACTATAACAATATAGAACACTATAGAACCCTATAACAATATAGAACACTATAGAACACTATAACAATATAGAACACTATAGAACACTATAACAATATAGAACACTATAGAACCCTATAACAATATAGAACACTACAGAACACTATAACAATATAGAACACTATAGAACACTATAACACTACAGAACACTATAACACTATAGAACACTATAACACTATAGAACACTATAACAATATAGAACACTAACAATATAGAACACTATAGCACTATAGAACACTATAACACTATAGAACACTATAACAATATAGAACACTATAACAATATAGAACACTATAACACTATAACACTATAACAATATAGAACACTATAACAATATAGAACACTATAACAATATAGAACACTATAACAATATAGAACACGATAACAATATAGAACACTATAACAATATAGAACACTATAACACTATAACACTATAACAATATAACAATATAGAACACTATAACACTATAACAATATAGAACACTATAACACTATAACACTATAACACTATAACAATATAGAACACTACAACAATATAGAACACTATAACAATATAGAACACTATAACAATATAGAACACTATAACAATATAACAATATAGAACACTATGGAACACTATAACAATATCGAACACTATAACAATATAGAACACTATAACAATATAGAACACTATAACAATATAGAACACGATAACAATATAGAACACTATAACAATATAGAACACTATAACACTATAACACTATAACAATATAACAATATAGAACACTATAACACTATAACAATATAGAACACTATAACACTATAACAATATAGAACACTACAACAATATAGAACACTATAACACTATAGAACACTATAACAATTTAACAACATATACAATTAACTAATAGCTAGCATAAGCAACTCTACAGTGTAACCAATAGGTCCAGGAGCTAGGCTAGGCTACGGCCTAACATATACAATCCCATTAACTAATAGCTAGCATTAGCAACTCTACAGTGTAACCAATAGGTCCAGGAGCTAGGCTAGGCTACGGCCTAACATATACAATCCCATTAACTAATAGCTAGCATTAGCAACTCTACAGTGTAACCAATAGGTCCAGGAGCTAGGCTAGGCTACGACCTTGCGACAACACTATTAGAACGCTGATAACGAGTTCATTAGAACGTGCGTTGAACAATATAGAACATTAAAACATTCCCTAACCAGAAACCGTGGATTGATGGCAGCACTATGAAACTGAAGGCACGAACCACTGCTTTTAATCAGGCAAGGTGTCTGGTAACATGACTGAATACAAACAGTGCAGCTATTCCCTCCGCAAGGCTATCAAACAAGCTAAGCGCCAGTACAGAGACAAAGTAGAATCTCAATTCAACGGCTCAGACACAAGAGGTATGTGGCAGGGTCTACAGTCAATCACGGACTACAGGAAGAAACCCAGCCCAGTCTCGGACCAGGATGTCTTGCTCCCAGGCAGACTAAATAACACTTTTGCCCGCTTTGAGGACAATACAGTGCCACTGACACGGCCTGCAACGGAATCATAGAACTCTCCTTCACTGCAACAATGAGTAAGACATTTAAACGTGTTAACCCTAGGCTGCAGGCCCAATATCCCCAGCCGAACCCTCAGAACATGCGCAGACAGCTGGCCGGTGTGAACGGACATATCAACCAACCCTATACCAGTCTGCTGAACATGCTTCAAGAGGGCCACCATTGTTCCTGTTCCCAAGAAAGCTAAGGTAACTGAGCTAAACGAATACCGCCCCGTAGCACTCACATCCGTCATCATGAAGTGCTTTGAGAGACTAGTCAAGGACCATATCACCTCCACCCTACCTGACACCCTTGACCCAACAATTTGCTTACCGAACAAATAGGTCCACAGACGATGCAATCTCAACCACACTGCACACTGCCCTAACCCATCTGGACAAGAGGAATACCTATGTGAGAATGCTGTTCATCGAACAGCTCGGCATTCAACACCATAGTACCTCCAAGAACACATCAAGCTCGAGACCCTGGGTCTCGACCCCGCCCTGTGCAACTGGGAACTGGACTTATACGGGCCGCCCCCAATATAGCAACAACATCTCCTCCCCGCTGATCCTCAACACTGGGGCCCCACAAGGGTGCGTTCTGAGCCCCCTCCTGTAACCCTGTTAACACTATGGCCATGCACACTCCAACTCAATCATCAATTTAGGACACACAACAGTGGTAGGCTTGATTACCAACAACGAACACGGCCTACAGGGAGGAGGTGAGGGCCCTCGGAGTGTGGTGTCAGGAAAATAATCACACTCAACGTAACAAAACTAAGGAGATGATTGTGGACTTAGGAAACAGCTATAACACCCCCCCCATCCACATATGGAACAGTACTGGAGAGGGTAACAAGTTTTAAGTTCCTCGGCATACACATCACAGACAAACTGAATTGGTCCACTACAGACAATATAGAACACTCTTCAACCTCAGGAGGCTGAAGAACACTGTCACCAAAAGCAACAAACTTCTACAGATAACAATATAGCAATCACCGCCTGGTATGGCAACTGCACCGCCCTCAACCGTAAGGCTCTCCAGAGGGTAGTGAGAACACTATAACAATACCGGGGGCAAACTACCTGCCCTCCAGGACACCTACAACCCGATGCTACAGGAAGGCCATAAAGATCATCAAGGACATCAACCACCCGAGCCACTGCCTGTTCACCCCGCTGTCATCCAGAAGGCGAGGTCAGTACAGGTGCATCAAAGCTGGGACCGAGAGACTGAAAAACAGCTTCTATCTCAAGGCCATCAGACTGTTAAACAGCCACCACTAACATTGAGTGGCTACTGCTAACACACTGTCAACACACTGACAATATCCAGCCACTTTAATCATGGGAATTGACTGGGAAATAAAATATATCACTAGCCACTTTAAACAATGCTACCTTATATAATGTTACTTACCCTACATTGTTCATCTCATATGCATACGTTGATACACTATATCATCGACTGCATATAGTAATACATGTATCATAGCCACTTTAACTATGCCACTTGGTTTACATACTTATCTCATATGTATATAACAACTCGATATCATCTACTGTATCTTGCCTATGCTGCTCTGTACCATCACTCATTCATATATCCTTATGTACATATTCTTTATCCCCTTACACTGTGTATAAGACAGTAGTTTTTTTTTGGAATTTAGTTAGATTACTTGCTCGTTATTACTGCATTGTCGGAACTAGAAGCACAAGCATTTCGCTACACTCGCATTAACATCTGCTAACCATGTGTATGTGACAAATAAAATTTGATTTGATTTGATTTGATTTGATTTGACCTACCGGACATCAATGTGTTAGCTAACAATAGCTAACAACTCACTAGCTCCTATTTGTGTTACAACGAGCTAGACAACACAACGGATACCATTAACTAATACACACTTGTTTCTCCTGTGTAATCCGGGCTGTAGTAACTGGTTAACAGGATTAAAGGTGAGATGGCCAGTTGGGATAATACTACTCCTAATCTAATCTAATCTAGTGTTCCCTGGGAACTATTGAGCTAGCTGGCTTCGGGCCTAATGGACTACAGGTAGGCTATTACACTATGACACAGATACACACAAAACACACACGCACGCACACAGTCACACACACACACACACACGCACGCACACACACAATCACACACACAGTTGTGATGCGTGGGTCAACTGTTTGTTCATCCGCACTCGCACACAACTGATAATAACTCATCTGCAACCGACTTTAGCCGGTGTGATAATCCCGCACCCAACCCTAACCTGACATATGTCACGACCGTCCTCTTCTTCTGACGAGGAGTAGCACGGATCGGACCAAAGCACAGCGTGGTACGTGTTCATGACGATATTTATTCAACTCAGAACACTAAAACAAAAATAACAAAGAGAATGATACAAAACGAAACAGTCCTGTCTGGTGACATACACAAAGACAGAAAATAATCACCCATGAAACACAATAGAAAACAGGCTCCCTAAATATGGTTCTCAATCAGGGACAACGATTGACAGCTGCCTCTGATTGAGAACCATACCAGGTCAAACACAGAAATAGCAAATCATAGAAAAACTACCATAGACTACCCACCCCAACTCACACCCTGACCATACTAAAACAAAGACATAACAACAGAACTAAGGTCAGAACGTGACAATATAGGCCTGTAGAAAATGTGCTTTACAGTCAGATGCCAAAACAAATACTTTTGACAGGTGGGTGCAGGAATCCTTTTTTTAAAGCCTAATTTAAATATGTTTCTGCTTATAATTTCTGATATTTTGGTAGGCTATTTGTTAATAATCAACATGTCTGTAATTAGATACAAGCAGTTTCTCTTCTGTCCCAGAAGACTAAATAACTGCAGAATAGTGTCATAAATGGAAGAATGCTTCAATCTAAGTTACATCTACAGAGTTCTCAGTCATCTCTGCTTCCCTTGCACAGCACACATTTAATGCAATAACTCAAAGAAGAAAAAAAAGAAGAAAAACAGGAAAGAATTTCTGTGCAAAATGTACAAATGGCATCAGTTTGACTGGGTTTTATGGAAATTAAAACAACCCAACATGTTTCTGATAAGATTTCAGTTCGACTTGGATGCATATGATATACTATCAGCTGTTATGATGCTGATAAAGATACTGCAGCATCTTTACAGACAGTCCCTAACTACGCATTCTTCCTATCAAGATGCTGAAAGACATAAATCATAATTCTACACTTGTGTCCCGAGTCAAAATGTACATTTGGTATATAATTTTACTGCCAGAAATGCTTAAATTAATATTATATGAGGCTATGTGAGAGATTATAGGCCTACAGTTAATAGTATAATATATGAGAGGTTATAAACCTATAGTTAATAGTATATCAGACTATGTTATAGTATATTATATGAGAGGTTATACACCTACAGTTAATAGTATATTAGACTATGTTATATTATATTATATGAGAGGTTATAAACCTACAGTTAATATTATATGAGACTATGTTATATTATAATATATGAGAGGTTATAAACTACAGTTAATAGTATATTAGACTATGTTATATTATATTATATGAGAGGTTATAAACCTACAGTTCATATTATATTATATGAGAGGTTATAAACCTACAGTTCATATTATATGAGAGGTTATAAACTACAGTTCATATTATATTATATGAGAGGTTATAAACTACAGTTAATAATATATTTTATGAGAGGTTATAAACCTACAGTTAATATTATATTAGACTATGTTATATTATATGAAAGGTTATAAACCTACAGTTAATATCATATTAGACTATGTTATATTATATGAGAGGTTATAAACCTACAGTTAATATTATATTAGACTATGTTATATTATATGAGAGGTTATAAACCTACAGTTCATATTATATTAGACTATGTTATATTATATTATATGAGAGGTTATAAACCTACAGTTCATATTATATGAGAGGTTATAAACCTACAGTTCATATTATATGAGAGGTTATAAACCTATAGTTAATATTATATTAGACTATGTTATAGTATATTATATGAGAGGTAATAAACCTACAGTCAAGGTCCAGAGTTCAGATAGGTTACTGAACATCTGAACAGTACAGTACCTTTGACGTAGGCATGTTTGAAGTCCTGACTGTCCAATTGTAATCGCGCCTCACAATCATCACACATCATCATAACAACACAGCCACACTGCTGTCATCCTCTTGTACCACTTCACCAAACATTATTCTGCTCCTCCCTTTTCAAGTCTCCCATTGGGCAACTTTTCTCTTCCTGAATTCAACTCCGCCCCCTTTTTTTTTATGCCTCAGTGAAGCGACATGAACTTTTTCTGCCCTAGTTCCCGAAAGCGTTTGGTGATTGGCGTGTAAACATGTGTGTCTCGAGTACAGTTAGATTCTAACGCTTAAGCTTCTGCACTAAAGGAAAACCTCAATGTAACATATAGATATTAACTGAACAAGAAAAATGCTATATCATTATACACATTGTTTTCTATTTATTAAACACACCCGCCCTTCATCCACACAATATTTCATGACTCTAAACCCGCCTGCACGTGGATATAACCGCAGGGACAGCAGGTTATGAGTCAACCCGTGCATCACTAACACACACACACACACACAGTGCTCAGGGTCCAATGACCTGCAAGTCCTTATCTCACTGTTACCACCAGTCCAGAACAGCTGAGCTAATGAATAATTTATTGTCCCGCTGTCTCTGTCTGCGTCTGGCCAGCAGGATTTGTGAATACTAGATCACCTGCTGAGTTGTGTAGACCTACTGTAGACTAGACATAGTGGTTATGCTGTGTAGTACCCACTGTAGACTAGACATAGTGGTTATGTAGTACCTACTGTAGACTAGACATAGTGGTTGTACTGTGTAGACCTACTGTAGACTAGACATAGTGGTTGTACTGTGTAGACCTACCTACTGTAGACTAGACATAGTGGTTATACTGTGTAGTACCTACTGTAGACTAGACATAGTGGTTATGTAGACCTACTGTAGACTAGACATAGTGGTTATGTAGACCTACTGTAGACTAGACATAGTGGTCTAGACCTACTGTAGACTAGACATAGTGGGTTACTGTAGACTACATAGTGGTTAGTAGACCTACTGTAGACTAGACATAGTGGTCATGTAGACCTACTGTAGACTAGACATAGTGGTTATGTAGACCTACTGTAGACTAGACATAGTGGTTATGCTGTGGAGACCTGTTACATTATCATGAATCAAAACATTTTGCGACCATTAGACAATGTCTATGAAGCTGTGTTAATTTTCATCTCAGTCCATTAGTTTAGTTCTTTGGAGAACTAGAGAGGTCAACAGAAAGGTCAACAGAGAGGTCAACAGCTGATGCCTAGTAGTGTCTGGGTACACACTGATGCTGGTCCAAAATACCACCCTGTTCCCTAGATAGTGCACTGCCTTTGCACTACGTAGTGCACTGTGCAGAGAATAGGGTGTCCGTTGCAACTCAGATTGAGACAGACTGTGGGGGGAAGATGGCACTTCTGCTGATGGCTGAGGAAGTGTGTGTGTGTGTGTGTGTGTGTGTGTGTGTGTGTGTGTGTGTGTGTGTGTGTGTGTGTGTGTGTGTGTGTGTGTGTGTGTGTGTGTGTGTGTGTGTGTGTGTGTGTAGCTGTGCTGTAGGCTGTATCTCCAGATGGGGAACAGGATGTATCATTAAGAGAGAACCTATCTTCACTCCCCTGGCATGTACAGTTGAAGTCAGAAGTTTACATACACTAAGTTGACTGTGCCTTTAAAATGCTTGGAATATTCCAGAAAATGTTGTCATGGCTTTAGAAGCTTCTAATAGGCTAATTGACATCATTTGAGTCAATTGGAGGCGTACCTGTGGATGTATTTCAAGGCCTACCTTCAAATTCAGTGCCTCATTGCTTGACATCATGGAAAAATCGAAATAAATCAGCCAAGACCTCAGGAAAACATTGTAGACCTCCACAAGTCTGGTTCATCCTTGGGAGCAATTTCCAAACGCCTGAAGGTACCACATTCATCTGTACAAACAATAGTATGCAAGTATAAACACCATGGGACCACGCAGCCATCATACCGCTCAGGAAGGAGACGCGTTCTTTCCCCTAGAGATGAATGTACTTTGGTGTGAAAAG